>NW_018220519.1:7184-10453 GCF_001263595.1 Phalaenopsis equestris
TAAAGAGAGAAAGGCTTGGAGAGAACTTCTAGGAATTTTCTTGGGAAGGATTGTGAGATAAGTTGTGCCTTTTATTTCTTTTGTTTTGTAAACTTGTTTATATATATGTAATTCGTGTTTTTTTTGCATCCTTCTCATGAATTCCGAGTGTCTTCTTTATCCTAATCACTACTAATCCCTACTTTGAAATATGATTTTTTTTTCTATGGTTTTAAATGTTAATAATTTTGTGATGATTTAAACTCCAATCTTCATTTACTTTTCGATTTAGCCATGATTTAGCCAATTGAAATATTAAAACATGTTGAGTAATATATGTTCTAAAAAGGGTTATGATTTCTATAATAGGGGGAGAGGCACATTTGATTTTATGGGAGAGTGCGTCATCCATGGAATTGAGTGCAAATAAATTGAAAAATATACTTTATTTGATGCAGAATTGGAGATTTTAAGGTGACAGATTAAAATCGCTAATTTGGTCCAGTTGATTGAAAATTGATACGAGATTATTAGCTCTAAGGGGAGGGAGTAGTGGGAGCTCTAGAGTGGCAATCGGTATCCTCCCAGCCTAACCACGAAATTAACGACCAAACTTTAGATTAGTTAATATTTTTTATAGCACTTGGAAGAGGGTAAAAAATATTATTGCTCTTATTTGACACAAAATAGTTTTTATATATATTTTCAAATGATTTTAATTTCTTCACAATCTATATACTCATTGTAAAGGGGAAAGATATTTTCTTAAATTTGAATCTTCCATCAACAAAAACTTTATTTATTTTTCATAATTTTACTTTTGAAAGGTTAGTTTTAAGTTAGTTAACTTTTTTCTTTCAACTGCATTTTATATAGCATTAACTTTAGTACTTAATATTCAAAATTTACACTTTACTTTTATTTTTGTATTTTTAAATTGAAAAATAATTTTAAGAATTTACTTATACGTTTTTCCAACTTTCTTGTGGTATCAATATCTAGGACTCCATTAGAGCCCTTTATTACTTGAGAGATTGCGTTGATTTTAAAGGGGATTTGGTGGATTAGAAAGTTTTAAAGATAAATTATTTTCATAGAAGGTATTTTTGTTGGGATTATATTGCATATTTATTGCTATATCTGCCGTGTGTATTTTGTAATATTGAAAAATATTTAAAAAATTTACACACTAAATCTAACCACATCATTGGCTTAAACAAGCTCATTCAAATCATCTTCTTTGGGGGCCTTCCTCTACCTTTCGGTTTGTGCCCTTTGGGCCACAAACCTTTTGATTTTTCATACTTGAATCTATTGTTTGATCAAACATCAAAGGTGATTGTGCCTCTCTGTAATGACTGTGGTCCTTGTGGTATTTATGAAAAATTTTCCTATTTTGAAGAAAAGTTATGGTTCTCATAGTTTGACTTTTTTGATGTACTATATATCTTGCATGACTTCTAATTAACTAAAAAAATTGAAACCTCAATGGAGTGGGTTTTAGAGTTTTTCAGTCGCTGTCGATTTGTCATTCAACCATCTTTGTCTTCTTCTTTAGCTTCTATCATTTTCTTTATCATTAGGAGACGATCCGACTCCTTAATGTTCTGGATGTGGACCGTCCTTCGGCCTCCACCTAACTTTTTTTGAGCCCCTTTTCTGCGAATGGCTGTCGTATTATTCATGTTTTTGGTAGGGTTAGTGAACATACTCCTTCACTATGATTTGGTGGTTCGCTAACTCCAAGTGCTTAACGAGATTATTAGATTGACATATACTCAGAAAATACTTGATTTGTTCACTCCTTACCCCTTTCTCCATGGAGGCGTGTACTATCTTGGGCTTCTAATTCCATACACTTTAAGGCTCTTGTTTGACCCTTTCTTGGAATGTCATAGAGCTTGTTAGTCCTTGTGAAGCTTTTGAGCACTAGCGAACTACGCCGTGAATAAAATCTTGTATTCATTGAAGGAGGTAATAGCTCTTGTCGAAAGGTCATTGGACAACCCGAGGGCTGAATCTCTTAGTGTGGTATAGAATAATCGACACTTCAGTGCATTGAGAAGATATACAACTGACTCAAAGGATGCTACGTGGTCGGTCGCATTGCCTTGACCCTCGCAGGAATCCAATGATGGAATTCTGAACTTCTCTGGTGGTTCAGAATCAGAAATCTACTCCGAGAAAACATTCTCCGGTTGTCGGTATTCCTCCATTGTTCAATATCGTACCCTTGGTTTAGACTAGCATTATTCTAGTATTAGGATTCTTAAACTCTTTCTACCTATTGAGCCATTTGATGTCCTTGGGGTCCGATATCTCCCTGAGGGTTTGATTCCTTAGAAGCTTGTGCTCTCCCCCCGAGTATTGTGCAAGTCAATTTTATCATTTGTTTTGTCATTTGATCTCAGAGCCTCTAAATTTATTGTTGCATAAATTCTCATATAGAATCCATGTATAAAGTTACTTCCAAGTGAGTTCATTCTCTGTGGTGTTCTGCTCTTCTTGTTGATGATATGATTTCAAGCTCTCCACACCTTTTAGTATTTGAATCTAAGAATTTCATGTAGATCACACCCACCGTATAGTGCGCTGGATGAATGAGAGGATCATAGAGAGAGAAAAAGACAAAGAAAGTGTAATTTAACACAAATTTTGAGAGGGTGAATTCAGTGGTCCTTTATTGAAGAGGTAACCCCTTATTTATTGATCATAGGGGTATCTAGTCAAGTTTCAGTTTTGTTCCTATTTTAATAAGGACATTACAAGTCATTATTATACATTTTCATATTTGTAACCAACTTTAAGGCCCTTTAATATCCATAAATGATGTTGACATCATTTCATATTCATAACTGCTTGAAGAGGGGCATTTAATGGCTCGTTGGTGTCATTCAGTCATCTAAGAAGCCTTCGACCGACCTCCTCAAGAGAGCCCGTAGTAGAGGCCCTTTTGTTGTTACGATGAACTTGGACCGTCAAACAGAGGGTGTATTCTCGTAATCTAACGAGCATCTGTTCTTAGACAAGCGGTTTTCTCAGATGATTGAAAAAATATTCAATGGAGTGCTCTTTTGTCATCTCATAAAGAATCATAAAATCAGTTGAGGGAACTGGTTACAAATGACTATCCCTCAGATTAGGTGCCACATATTCTTTTGTTCAGCTGAGCTTTCATTCGGTTGGTCCATAGTTCGAACCGAAGGAAATGACGTTTGGTTTTTTCTTCTTTTGACTATCCAGTTGTGATCCTCCGGTTTCCATTAAACGTAACCCGTTAAATTTTCTCG
>NW_018220520.1:0-760 GCF_001263595.1 Phalaenopsis equestris
GAATAATAAAAAACACCGTGTGCCTGAAGATTATATTTCTCAACTACTTTATGAACCATGACACAAAAGCTTTATTGCTAAAGCATAAGATAATTTTCCTATACTACAGCATGAATAAATACATATCAGTAAAGTTTAATGAAGGGGCATCTATATACATATCAAAAAAATCTTAAGCATTTACATATCTACTATCAATACTTTTATTTTTTACATACATAACACTCAAATCTTTAATATCACATAAAAAATGTCATTATTATAAACATTTAAATTATGAAATATACCTTTTAATGTATAGATTTATAACACCGAAGTGTTATAAATGTAAATATCAAAATTTAGTTGTAAGATATGTAAATATAAAGGAATGGTGTGGTATGTATGTAAAATTCCTTTTAATGAATATAAACAATTTTTTCAGGCTAAAAATATATAGACTAACCATTACTTGGTTATTCAGTAGTCGCACCAACAATTGCTTATATTCAACTTCTACCTGCAAAACAAGAAGAAATAGAAATCAAAAAATGTAGCCAACTCAAAAACATAGTTTCCCAAACATAAGCATTAATATGATCAATCTCAAACCCAAAGGAAATAGATATCCATGTTGCAAAATGATTTAAAATCAAATAGAAGCTGCCTTTTAAATATTTTAAACATAAACCAAACCCTACTCAGCGAACTCCTTCATAGCTAAATTAGCCTAAAAAAATAATAAACAAAGAAAAGGTTAGGCCTCTTCGGAACAAGCAAA
>NW_018220521.1:0-7819 GCF_001263595.1 Phalaenopsis equestris
TTGCATTCCCTTTTCATGACATGAAGCTCGCCGGATATGACCGTCATTGTCGAAAAGACCTGCCGCCAAAACGGCCTCTCGAGGCCTCCAAGTTGTAGCCTCCCCCTCCTTTGCCCCTCCCTTGCCCCTCCCTAAGAGTTTAAATAATAAAAAAAAGGCAATCTAATCAGAAAACGTAATAAAAACCTTAATAGTAGCATAGACTTTACATACCATATGCTAAAAGAATATTATGTAACTATTGGGGGAATTCAAATACATACCACACAATTCTCATGTATTTACACATTTAATTCTCACACAGAAACTTATAGGAGCATTTAAAGAAATTCCACAAAATTCTAATGTATTTACAAATCTAACACCTAAATTTTTAATTTTTTTTACATTTATAATGCTCAAATCTTTCATATCACATCAAAAATACCACTTTTATTAACTTCTACACTTTTTCAATCTTATATAAAGTTGTGCAAAGGTAAAAATCAAAAATGTAAATACAAAGGAAATGCGTGGTATGCAAGTAAATCTTCCATATAACATTTATATAACATATGCATGACAGGGCATGCTTCACTTTAGAAAAATTAACATCAGTAGATTTTTTGTGTTGCTAAAGATTTAGGAGGTATCATATAAATAAACGGAAATTTACATACATAACACACAATTCTTATTTACTCATCTCACAGCCAAACTGGTTTTTACAAGCCAAGCATCTTTTCCTGTGTATGAAAAGATGTATGAAAAGTGGATTACATAATTTACTCAAGTAGGATGCTTTGGATGTAAAAATCAAAGTTTGGGTGTGAGATAAGTAAAAGCATAAAAATTTGGTGCCATGCATGTAAATTCCCCAAAAATAACTTTTGAAGTTTATGTGTGAAACACGTAAATACATAAGGAATGAGTGGCATGTATGTCAATCCCCCTAACAAATATTAACAACTTAAAAAGCCGGTTTGGTTGATTTCTGACAAGAAGTAGGGACATCCTGCTGTGATATTCAACAGTAAATCACAACCTTTAAGCACACAAAAATAAATGCAATCAGAAATTATACTGGCAAAGGAAATTAACTAAAAAGCAAGATCTTGAAAATCAAGGATTCTCTAATCATCCTCTAACCGAGATTTCGATCTTCGATGCTATAACTATATTACTTGAGATGTAAGACAAGTTGAAAAAGCAAACTTTAAATTTAGAAGAGAGTGAGTAAAGCGAAGAAAGAAATTTTAAGAATTAAGAACACCTACTTCCTCCTCGTGACGCACCACTGTTTGGCCTCCTGCCCTCTACGTGGACCAGTCTTCCATTCAACTGCACTGGAGAAGCCTACAAAATAACAAGACAGCTTTTCTGAAGCTTTTTAACTGCAAGGAACAGTAAATAAACACGGCTGCAATATGTTGGTTAAATACTTGGGGGTTGTTTGGAATCAATTTAATATTTTATCTTTTTTTTTCTATTTTCTTTTTTCTTTATTTTTCAAAAGCATGTAACACTAAACAAAATTGATCCCAAACAAGCCCTTAGTATTTTCATTGATTTAGTTTTAGAGATGTTAATATATATATATAAACACGTGATCGGTGTCAGAGAGTAGATAATATTTCAAAAAGAAATGAAATGCCTCTAAATTTTAATTTACAAATTGAAAGGTAAGCATTGTGAGAAGAAAATTTCCAGGACAAATCCAGTTGAGTTTTATTAAAAGTGTCTCAGATAGAAAGCCCATACTGGACATTGAATTAACAGATAAATCTGCAAAGGATGACCTAAATATAATCCTGCTGCTATGTAATGTTACGTAATGTTAAGTAGAGATAAGAACAATGAAACAAACCTTCAGCGCATTTTGAACACCAACAGCGTCTTCGAATTCTACAAATGCATAGTAAAATCCACCATCCTGCATATAAAAAATAAAAATAAAAAAAAAAAAGGTAAATTAGCGATTTCTGAAACTAGAATATTAATGCATTATGGATCAAAGCTGGTTAATTTACCTTACGGCTCCTGATAGTAACACCATCAAGCGTTATTCTACCAAACTTTCTGAACTCTTGTTCAAGGTCAGATGATGAAATATTTGGTGGAATGTTTCCCACATAAACAGATTTTGAATCACCTGCAGAAAGAAAGAAATCCAAGGTCAATACTCCTCAGATTAAGGCTTAATTGCATTTGCTAATCTGGCTAATTGAACAAATTTGAGCATCGGGCCGCGGGAACCATATGACTTGATCCAACAATAATTTTTACCACTTTGAAGACAAAGTATCTTTCTAGGAGAGAAATATTGTTACACCAGTGCCAAGCCTAAGGAAAATTTTGGCTTTTATTAGCCTGAGGGCAAGTTAGCTTTTTATTATTGTTGTTGTTGGGTATAAATAGGGTAAACATGTTTAGGGTTGCGGTTATGCATGAGATTGGGTTTTGAGGTCTAGGGCTAGGGTTTGGGAGAGATTTCTTACCTCCCGAATTATAGGATTTGGAAGAGATCCCCTAGTCTCAAATTAAAGGTGCTTATCTTATGTATTCATGTTGAATTGTATCATGTTCTTCCAATAAAATATTTGTTTGTCCTAATTTATGTGGAAAAGTCATCTCTAATCCTATCAAATGGTATCAAAGCATTTGGTTCTAGAAGAACAAAGATCGGGTGTGCCCTAGTCACGATCTGACAGCTAGAGTTTCCACAAACGAGTGATCACCGTACAGAGCGAATCCATCTGATTCGTCATCCCAATACAATCGCGATTAAGAGCTAGTGGGAACGCCAAAGTAAGGATTGCAACATACAGAGCGACTCGATCTGATTCAGCATCATGATACAATTGCGATTTGGAGCTAGCAGGGATGCCAACGTCACGATCGCGGCATACAGAGCCAACGATGGGATCACAACATACTGGATAGCAGCGTACAAGGTGAAGCGTGACCTAATTTCTCAATTCGAGTTATCTTAAGAGTTGTGTTAGGTTTGGACCATTGGGATATATATTTGGGGACAAAAAACATAGAAAAGTAGGAACTTGAAACACAATACGGAAAATTGGGGCTTTCTTTAGGCAAACTTTTCTCCAAGAATTTTAACATAACATTACAAATTTTATTTATATTTTTGAAGTGTGAAATGAGACAAACAAAATGACAACAAATTCAAAATTTTGAGATTATTTGGTGATGACTGAACTGGTACAGTTTTTCCATGAAAAAAAAAATTAGATTTAGGGATTCTCGCTTAAAAGAACCAAACGATAGAAATAAATACAAGTGATGTGTTTGTAGCTTGTCCAAGAACAAGTGATGAATCACCCTTGCCGCCCGTATCTCACTGTTCACTGTTCACTGTTCTACCCATTGTTTTCAGTCGGACAGCCATCGGAAACGCTTTGAGCTACTGGTCACAACAGAAAATGCAATTTTATTGCTACCAGTTCGTTGTCCTGGTGCCATTCACGCAGCATTTCAGTCTATTCTCTTACTTCTGACCCATCCTACAACTTCACTAAACCTCTCTGTGTTCTATTACACCTGCTAGAAACCCTAGAACGGTATTGGTGCTTTAAATAGACTGGCTGTGCGCTAAAAGAACATTAGTGTTTGATTTTAAAAGAGTTCTGATGATTTGCAAAAGCATTGATAAATTAACTGCTTCATATGGGCCATGTATCACGTTTCTACTAAGCCAAGGATTATGGCTTTGACGTGCCTCAACTAAATTTGTCAGTATCATGCTTGCGGTGAGCCTGAATTACACTTTTAAATGAAAAGATATACCCATTCATCTAACCTATTTAGTTTATGCCTCGCCAAAACCTGTTTAAAGAGAATTTTTGTCCGCCAAACAACTACAACTCATCTTGCTACGTTAAGTTGAACTGTGAATATGATGATGCTCCCAAACAAGTAAATGAAACTTGCAGCATTGTCGTGTATGGTGTTTGCTGCAGCTTCTGGGCTTATAGCATGCTGATTCTACTTCTCATTAAGGTATGTTTCCTATATAATGTTTGAAAGAATAACATTAAGGCTGTACTAAACCTAAAAATAGTGCGAGACAGAAGTGGATTAGTTAAAAAATGCTAAAAATCTTCAATCTAATGTTTGTCAGGTTTTATGTTTCTAGATCTTGTTACAAGAAAATCAAAGGGTATCCCTAATGTTTGCACTAACTTGGTGTTAATTTTGTAATTGTAATGACGATGATTCCTGTACTACTTATCAACATCAATATTTATATATGTTAATAATTTATGTATAATAGAAATTTTACTTAGTTACTGACTGACTACTTTATTTTGATTTATTGTGAGATTTTGAATTTTAGGAGGGCTATAATGCAGGAATAATATTCAAAACCTAGCTTCCAACATTTGAAGCCCCTACTATGTATATTTAGCAAACAAATATTACTTCCTATGGATTATACCTGCTGAAACGAGCAGATTCTTGGACACATTTCTCACACTAACATGCACCATTAAGGTGTTTTATTTAGTGGATGCTTTTAGGTGTTTTGTTTAAGAACATTTATGACAAAAAAATTGAGATTTATTATTTTTTATTCAGAATGTTTTTAAAGGCTACTTGGATAACAGATGCGGTCACTTATGATTTACAGGAATAAATTGGCATTTGAGTCGTTTTCTTTATTTAACATGCAATCATCACTCCAAACAAACAAGCAAAACCCATTCAAATTAATAAACAGTATAAAAATAGCTTAAAACAGATTTCCCCCGAAAGTATCGAGAGTTTCCCATTCCTCGACCTTTAAAAGAAGCATTACCAACATGACTCAACTTTTTAAGAGAAACAAAACCAAAATTTCCAAGTTCTTAGGGTAGGTTTTGATAATAGAGCGGAATAACTTTATTAATATGAAAATGAGTTATAAATACAGATGACATGAATTATAAAATAGAAAAAACATCAATTAATTAATTCTTAATAACTAGCCGGAGATAAAAGAAAAGACAAAATAGGAAATAACCGAAAAGGAAATAAATCAATACTAATAACTTGTAACATAAAATAGAAAATAACTTGAAAGGAAATAAATCAATACTAATAACTTCTAACACTTCACCTCAAGTTGGAACATAGATGTCAATCATGTTCAACTTTAATTCGAAATCATCAAATAATGGGCGAGGAAGATAATTTGTGAGGTAGAAATTGAATTCTTCATCCCCAATGCATTTAGGGATACTTCTAGTTGATTGCGGTAGTATTTGACAGTAGTTTCTGCGGTTTCTGTAGTTCCTGTAGGTAGTTGGAAGGCCACTACAGGTAATGTTGTAGGGAAGTTTGCAGAGAACTAGACAACCAACAGGGAAAGCTGCAGGGTATAATATGCAAGGAAAAAGTTATTAATGAGGGTCTGCTGCAGGACAAAGCTCCAGAGAAGGGTCTGCTGAAGAGAAAAACTTTGGAGGACCTGTTGCAGGAAAAAAGACTCCATAGGAGCCTACAACAGAGAGAATTATGTAGGTAGGTGGAAGCTTGCTGCAAGTTAGTGCTACGAAAAAGGTCTGCATGGAAAAATTAGGCTGAGGAAGTTCTAGCTGCCTGTAGGGAATAGTTTCCAACGTTGATGGCTGCACGGAAAAGCTTCGAAGGAGGCTTGCTGCAGGGAAAGAAAAAAAAATAATAAATGGCGAAGGGCTTGCAGCAGAAAAAGATTTTAAAAAGGCTTGCAACCACCTGCAATAAAAAAAAAAGATCTGGATAGTTGTTCGATATGGCGATGATGGCAGCATTGGTCATTGTTTGACAAAAACAGGGGATTGATTGGAGTTTTCTACAACCCTTGGAGATTTCTGCCAATCCGACATTTGATATTGATTCCTCAGTCCCCTGTGGTAAAGGAAACACTCTAAGCTCCATGAGCTTCTTACAAGTTGCAGCAACCATTTGAAGGCCCTTATCACGCACCGAATCTAAAACCCAAAAAATTTGAAGACTGTGGCAACGAGTAAAGACTAATTTGAGATGATTAGTTGTGATCAAGGACTGGGAAGCCATAAAGATTTGCTTTAGAGAGGCCTGAAGTTACCTACTTCGAAGGAGGAGAAAAAGCAGGTGCCAAAATGAATGAGCTGCAACAGTGCTCGGGCCAAGAGCCGAAAGAAACAACAGACAAAAATGTGCTCTTTGACTCTCAGTCTCCGAAAAGGAGACCAGCCACAAGAGCTTCAAGGTTCACATCACAACCAATGCAATTAAAAACCAGAGACTCAAGGCAAGTCATCCCTGGTGGAAAGCATGATACCCAATCCACCACTCCCTCATCATTCTCAACGACTTGTTCATCAGATCTAGAGATCAGAGACGCCTGCATCTCTCTGCTATGGCGGCGGGGCCGTGTGTGGGGGGACCGTGACAAATCCTAGAAGGATGTTGCTAGGATCATGAAATCGACATCAGCAATAGTCATTCGCTTGAGGCAGACTCAAGCGAGAGATAAGACAGAAACATAGTTGTAACGGGCTTGATCTGAGTCTAGGCCTCATTGCGAAACCAATACTTGCATATGAGGTCAAGAAGCACAACACATTCTCGAGAATGCCATCGAGAACTTGATTGGAGAACGACGGCAGCTGGCTGGCGAGGGTAAAGGCTGGTCGAAACTTTGGTTGTGCAATTCCGAAAGAGGATTTAAGGACCAACGATCGAATTTAATGCCATTTCAGTCGCCATTATCCAGGAGTTCCTTGGAGGTTGCTATTTTCTGCAGATCTAAGTTTTGCTAGCCCAAGGCATCTGATTGTCGTTTACTGCAGAGACAAGGAAACATGATTTGATTGGTCTATAGGCTACGCCTATAGGCTATAGCAGCTGTTGATCAGTTGCCTAGGAAGAAATTCTCCTACGTAACTTTTGTAGGTTGCTCCTGTAGGAGCGGCTATTCTATTGCCCGAGAAGTAGCTCTCCTAGGGGAACTTCTGCCAGCTGGTCATGCGGTTGTTCTTCTATTGCCAGGGAAGTATGTTTGCTATGGGAACTTCCGCCGGATGCTGGAAGGGGCAATAATCCTACGGATGGTCTACAGGCTACAAGAGGGAGGTAGAGTGGTTCAGGAGGACCTGCAGGTTGTCGGAAGTTTTCGGTGGCAGGAGATCTTCTCTTCCGCTAGAAACTCTAGGGTTTGTTTCAAGGCTTCAATATCATGTAGCCTTTGAAAATAGAGTGAAATAATTTTTTTAATATGAAAGACGTATCAATAAAGGTTACATGAATTCTAAAATAGGAAAGACATGACACCCATATCTCTAATATTACAATTAATCAATTCCTAATAACTACCAGAAGATAAAAAGAGTACATAAAATAGGAAATAACTGAAAAGAAAATAAATCAATACTAATAACTTCTAACATAAAATATGATATAACTGGAAAGAAAATAATCAATACTAATAACTTCTAAGACTTAACAATCTCTATGCTATTCAAAGCAAAAAAAAAATCATAAGCAAGAAATAAAATATCAATATGATTTAAATGCTCAGTGAAATAGGCATTTTGAGCATACTGTCATGCTGTAGAGCATGAGCATGGCCTAAAGACTCCTGGCATCATATCAGCTCGATAAGCAGCATAAAAAGAACAGTAATCCATCAACAAGAAAAATACCAAAAATAATAAAAAATAATAAAAAAGGATCTATAAAGGCCAACCTTCGTCTTCAAAGGTAGAAACTTCATCCAACACCTCAGAGCTGGACTTTTCTGAAGCATTAGAGACAATGGGTTGAGCCTGCAGCTGAGTCGACGGTGATGCATGATGACGCTCTGACAAAACTGCAC
>NW_018220522.1:0-278 GCF_001263595.1 Phalaenopsis equestris
GTGCTATTTTATATTATTGCATCCAAAGGGGACTGCCGATCGATACTGGATAAATAATTATGAAGTCGGTTCTGGGCATGATCGTTCATGGATCAACTTATGGGCTTGGACACCCTTCAAAAATTTTCTCACTTTGCAGTCTGTTCCAAGTGTCCTACGAAAATTGGGAAAAGGTACTTTTACCTTGGAAGCCTTTGGACCAAACTGAGAGATTCCCAGCTTTTGAAGATGAAAATGACATGGCCGTTATAGTAGATCAATCATCTCAGAATTCACTG
>NW_018220522.1:307-2152 GCF_001263595.1 Phalaenopsis equestris
AGAATCAAGAAATTGGAGGAGGTACAAAATGTCATGAATGCAATTAATAATATCTCTGATTTCTTCGATCATCTAGACTGGAGGATGAAAGAACGTTTTGATCATTATGGACATTTAGAAGTTAGTTTGATACGACTGATGAGGAGGATGGAATTAATAGAAGAGGATTCCACTGAAGAATTTTCATTCCGACCCTTCTACAACCTCTTCGTTCATGTGCAATCAATGGGTGATCTCAGAGGAGAATCTAGTACTGAATCTGAAGAATAATAGATTTATATTACTACCTATCTGTCTATCTATATATTTTGATTTGAACTATGTAATTTGCTTTGCTTTAGAACTATGCTTTTAGATCTCTATATAGTTGAGACTAAGCATAAGATGTTTTGTTTTCAGCGTTTTGAGTATTGTGGCTTGGATTGCGACGCTGAATTAATGTGTGAGGTTGAGAAAATACCAGATTTAGATGTGTTATGTAACGTATATTGTACCCCTTAGAATTTATATATAAAAGTAATGTTTTGTGTTGTGAAAGTTTATTTCTGCTAAGTACATCATTTAGTCACTTAAAATTATGTCTATAATGATTAAATGTATGTCGTTAAGGCTTGAAATTGATCGAAATTGCAAAAATTTGGAATGTGGACAGAATCAATAGATCCCACCGACGGCGCCCTCGACACTGCCAATGGCAGATTTTTCCCGAGACTTAGAATTTAATTCCAATAGAGCGCGCCGACGATGAGCATGCCATCGATCCCGCCGACGGTGAGCTCGTGAAAAAAACACCTTTAACCATGATTTTGATCAGTCAACCACCACTATTCATCATCCCCTTCCTCCTCATCATCCAGTCAACCACCACTATTCATCATCCCCTTCCTCCTAAAAACTCAATTTTTGACCTAGGGCTTGAGAGATCTTGGGTTGTGAGGTGATTTCAAGGCTTTTTGACACCAAATTTGATCATATTTAGGTAAGAGCTTCACTCCAAGTTAAAAATATTTGATTTTCACCATGGATTTCTTGCACATTGAGGAGATTAAAAAATTTTGAGAATGTGAAGAAAATATTGGGAAGAAATTCATGAATCTTAGTGTTGAACTCTTAGAATTTCTATTGGAAGCCATTCTTTGAATGAAGTATATTTGGGAATTTTTTTATAATTTGATTAGATTGAAATGACTCCACGATAAAAGAGACGGGTGGAGTTCGAAGAGTCTCGCTTCGTCAATGCAATGGCTCAAATAAGATTTACTTCAGTATTTAAAGGAAAGAAGTGTATACAAGATCGAGTTTTTGAGAGCCCTGGTCGAGAAATTGAACAAGTTATTGTCGTGCAGAGGTGGGAAAACTTTTGTTACACCACCAATAAAGCTGATGCAAATGTGGTGAAGGAGTTCGACGCCAATGCAATCTATTTTGAAGATGGAATCGTTCAAGTGCGTGGATTTCCTATTAAATTTACTACCGCCCGCATCAACACCTTTTACGAAGTCCCAGACTCTTATAGCTGCCACTATGAATCCTTTAGTACTATGGAAGGCCCCTTGAATGATGTGATCAACTTTCTCACTGATGGTCAAGGAACGTGGAAGATTAAACAACGAGAACGGGTAAATTTTTTTTCTTCCATGCTGAATGCCACCTCTAAGGCGTGACACTATTTTATTTCTTCTACTCTGTTACCGATTTATCACCATAGTGAGGTAACTAGAGATAGAGCTATTTTGAATTTTTATATTCAAAATAACAGAACTCTAAATGTGGGGAGATTTATTATTAAGAATATATTGACTACGACAAAAAGTGAGACAAGTGGAGGGCTAGGACATCTTGACC
>NW_018220523.1:0-557 GCF_001263595.1 Phalaenopsis equestris
TCAAAATTTTTGAAATTTCTTTAGCATAAAATGAATTTTGAAATCAATTTTTATAATCAAAATGATCTTGATAATGATCACTTAAAATTTTAAATCTTTTCAAAATTAATACACATACTTAATACATTCACTTAGGTCTTAAGGACTTAGTGGTGAACTTAAGTTGAAATCCACCTGTTAAAAGAGGATTAGAAACAATCAACATAATTAAAATCTTTTAAAACACCACAAGTCCAATTAGGACTAAAAATTTGGCTAAGTGTTCTTAAACAAACTGATTTGACTATTTTAGGGTCTTCACCCATATAATTTTAAATTTACCTTATTCTTGGGATAATCAAGACATCAATGTTCACTGAGCATCAGAATATTCAGGATGAATTATTAAGCAACATAATAAAGCTTAAATGAACACAAGACTTTTTTTTACCAGACATTAAGAAGGCTGCATGGACCTGCTCCCTACTCTTAATCTGGTGAATACCTTAGGGATCTATTAAACTTAATATGTTTTACTTAATAATATTATCCTTAAAATTTAAGGACCCCAATACACA
>NW_018220523.1:2053-3401 GCF_001263595.1 Phalaenopsis equestris
TAAACTATGAAAATTATGGGGTCAGTTTGACTTCATCTTTTTCAAAAATTAAAATTTTTAAAATGTCCTTCCGAAGCGGGCAATGGGATTTCAATTCCGATGACCGACAGCTTCTTACGGGCAAACCCCACACCAAAAATAGTGCCGACATGTAATTAAGCTAAATTTATTATTAAGGCTTCAAAGTTTAGAATGTATGTTTCCCCTTTATAATGAGGTTATAGTCAGTGAAGTATCCAAAGTGTCATTAAATTTTATTGTGCCAAATAGGAGCAATTATATTATTTATCCTCTTTATGAGTGACAAAGAACGTTAACTAATCCAGAGTTTAGTCCCTAAATTTGTGGTTAGGATGAGAAGATACCAAGCTCTCACCTTAAAGTTCTCACGTTCCTCTCATCTGAGGGCTAACATCTCGCTTTAGTTTCTAAACACTTAAATCAAATTGGAGATTTTAGTCTATCACCCTAAAATCTCCAATTCTACACCCAACAAAGTTTATTTTCTTCTTTATTTGCACTCAATCCCATCAACTACATTCTCATCCATGAAATTAAATGTGATTCTGACTTAGTTATAGAAAGCATGACTCTCTAGGATCATTTGTTTTCACAACAAATTTTAACAAATCAATTGGCTAGATCGATAAGTAAATGAAGTTCAAAGTTTGAATTATCAAAATTAACAAATTTAAACACTTCCAAACAATTTAGATTCTTCACATAACTATATCTCATTATAGGCAGAAGGATAAAACAAACTACTCAGAATTCACGAGGAAGATACAATAAAATATGGATATATATATATATATATATATAAACCAGGATGGTGGCGGCTGGACCTAGCTGTGCTCTGCTAGGGTTTTGGCTGGGATGGAGCTGCTTGGAGAAGCTTGCTTTCTCTTCAAGGAGTCCTTGTGATTTGTGGTTGTTTTTTGGGTGTTGACCGGGAAGACCTTTTTTGAATCTTGTTACTATTCTATTGCCTTGTTGAAGTTGCTGTTAGTTGCTGTTTTTTCTTGGTCTCTCCCCCTTTTTACTGGTTTTCCTGGTTTCTATTTTGTTTGATCCTTTTTGAGGTTTTGTAGCTATTTTCTCAATCTTGTTGGTTTCTGGTCTTAGTTGTTTGGGGTTTTCTGTTCCCTGGCCTTGTTCTTGGTTTTTGTCTGTTGTCCTCAATGACCTTCCCTATTGATGTGCATATCAATGCCCAATGGACCAAGGCTACTTTTGCTGAAGTTGTTGGAAGTGGCTTTGAAGTACCTAAATCCTTTGATTATTTGGTCTTCCTTCAATGTCTTCATGATGCTGCTGCTGGGAGGGGGGTTTTCCCTTTTGTCAATCC
>NW_018220523.1:3563-5816 GCF_001263595.1 Phalaenopsis equestris
GAGGCTGGGTTTAATAGATGGTAGGCACCTATTAATATCTTTATTTAATGAAGAGGATTATGCAAGGGTATTTGTAAAACAAACTCTGATTATTAATGGAGTTCCAATGAAGTTGTTGAAGTGGACACCTGAGTTTGATCCCACAAAGGAACCTCTTGTAGTTGCAATGTGGTTCAAATTCCCTAACCTACTTATTCTGTATTTTCATCAAATTGTACTGTTCAACATCTGTAGAGTGCTTGGATGCCCTTTGAAAATTGATGCCCCTACTTTTAATGTGGTTGGACCTGCTGGTGTTAGAGTTTGGGTAGAGAGGGACATTACCCTGCCTGATATAGATAGGGTGTGGATTGGAACTACGGAAGAAGGATTTTGGCAGAAAATAATAGTGGAACAGACACCATTATATTGCCAACATTATAAAATGTTGGGACATTATGTGGAAAGGTGCTATAGACTACATCCTTCACCTAAAAGAAGAACTTCTGGGGACAGAAGTGATACTTCTAGGCCAGCAGAGGTAAATGGAATGGAAGTGGCTACTGTTGCTACTACTGATGTTGTTGTAAATACAATTGGGTTTATGCCCAATAGTATTGTTGGGGAGCAGGAGGAAGCTATATGTATTAACAGAAATTTGAAGGGAAATGTAGTACAAGATGACAGCTTAATTAGTATTAACCCAACTAGGGTTGAAGACAATACAATTAACAGTTTGACAGATGTTTTAATTGAAGATTGGCAAGTTCAAAGAAGCAATAAAAAGAAAAAAAGGCAAGTTAGATTTTAAACAGCCTATAGAGGGCCACCTACAGTGGATCACCATCCAAGGACTAGGGGGACAGGGAGGACCTTCTCTCAATGATAAAGTTCCTTGTTTGGAATATTAGGGGTATTGCTCACCCCTCTTCTCTAGTGAGATTAAAAAATCTAGTGAGAGTTCATAAAGTGTGGTGTTTTGCCATTCTTGAACCTTTGGTTACTAAAAATTCTCAAAAAATTCAGAAGAAGTTCCCTCATTTTGATCATTTCTCTAATTATAACAACAAAATTTGGCTCTTTGCTAGAGCTGAACTTCAATGGTCTGTGTTGGTAAATCATTCTCAGTTTATTCACATCCATTTCTATATTGGAGCTCAAGTTGGCTATGACACCTACATTTATGCCAATAGTCTTGCTAATAATCAAGCCACCTTATGGAATGAGTTAACCACATTGGAAAATTTGTAAACTCCTTCTGGATTTTGGGGGGTAACTTAAACTGTATTTCCTCTCTTAGTGGAAGAAGAGGTGGTTAACCACCTACTGTGGTGGTTGACCACCTACTGTTTCTGCAATGAATAGATTCAATGATTTTCTTTCTGAGGCTGATTTGTTTGATTTGGGGTATCAAGGTCCAGAATTCACTTGGAGGAGGGGTGCCATGTGGGAAAGCATGGATAGAATGCTAGGTAACTCTAAATGGGTGCAAACCTTCCCCTTCAGTATCATAACCCATTTGGCTATGGCTGGTTCTGACCACAGGCCTCTGCTGTGTACTTTCCAAAATGCTAAAAAGCCAATCAAAGCTCCTTTCAAATTCCAAAACATGTGGACTCTTCATCCTCAATTTGTTGAAGCAGTTGATATGGTTTGAAGGGATGAAGGTAACTCTAATCCATGGATTAAACTGTGAAATCTCCAGAAGAAAGTGGCAGCACATCTGAAGAAGTGGCATTGGGACACTATTGGCAATATACATGAGAACATGATTAATGCCCAAAGTAAAGTTATTACCATGGAAAAGAATTTTTAAATGGGTTTGATTTCTGAAGCTGACCTTCATAAAGCCAGTGAAGAACTTTTAATGCAAATCAACTATACTGAATGTTTTCTGAAACAAAAGTTTGCTGTCACCAGATTTATTGAAGGAGATAGAACACAAGCTATTACCATGCTTGTATTAACTTTAGAAGGAAAAATAACATGATTTCTCTCCATACAAGATTCTGATGGTATGTTAGTGACTGATGCTGAGAATATTACCCATGATGTTGTTAACTATTTTCAAAATATCTTTAAGGAGCACTCTACTGAGAGAGCTCAAATCAAGATGGAACTCTTCTCTGAGTGCAATGATTATGTACAAAGTTTGGACCTTAATCCTATTCCAATGGAAGGAGAAATTAAAGCTACATTGGACTCTATAGATGACCATAAGGTGGCTGGCCATGGCGGCTTTACTGCAAAATTTTATAAGACTACTTGGCATAT
>NW_018220523.1:6439-12627 GCF_001263595.1 Phalaenopsis equestris
ATTTTCTCCAAGGCTACCAAGACTGCTGTGAAGGCTCTTTATCAAGGACTTATACACTTCCAAAAAACTTCTGGTATGCATCTTAACAAACAAAAATGTCAAATTTTTACTAGCTCAAATACTCTTCCACATATTAAGCAATGGATTGCACATCACATTGGGTTCAGCAAGGCCTCTCTACCAATCAACTATCTCGGTGTCCAATTAATCAAAGGGAGAACCAAGCAAACTCAATTCAATGGTGTTATTAATCAAATTCAAAAATAGTTGCAATGTTGGACTAATTACTTCCTCTTTAATGGAGGTAGGATCACCCTCCTTAAATCCATCTTAACTTCCATCCCTTCCTGTCCTCTTCAAATGTTTGTCGTGAAGAAAGGAACTCAAATAAGGCTAGACAGAAAAGAGAATTTTTAACAAATTTTTGTGGGCTGGACAGAAGAAACAATTCCATTGGTTAGCATGACAAAAATTGTGTAAGCCTTTACATGCAGGAGGTTTAGGTTTCAAAGATTTTTAGCAGCTCAGTGTCATCAATCTTTGTAAACTATGGATAAAGTTTAGAGCACAAGATAGTCTCTGGGCAATGTTTATGAAGGGGAAGTGCTGCAGGACAGTACATCCTATCCTGACTAAGAAGAAAGTGGGTGATTCCAGGCTGTGGACTAAACTTTTGGAGGTCAGAAATAAAGTTGGGGATCTTTTTATCTGCTGGTGTGGGAGGAATCATTAGGAACTCTCTAGGAAAGTGCATTTTGTACTATTCCTTTCAACCTTGGGCTAATGATGCACTTGAAACTGAGATGATAGCTATTTATTGGGCTCTCTACCTTGCCAATCAATGCAACATTATAAAATTGGTGGTAGAGTCTGATTCCATCTGCTGTATCAAGATACTTAACCAGAAAGAAGCTGCCCCATGGAATGTTGCTAGGTGGACTACTAAGATCAAGAGTATGTTGATCAATGTTGAAGTGAATTTCCAGCATATCCTAAGGGAAGGTAACATTTCAGCACATAGTTTGGCAGTGAAGGCGAAAGATACTGAAGAGATTGCATATAGGGACTATACCTTCTTCTCATTTAGCTCTCCTTCTTCATAGGGATAGTTTATCCATTCCTTATCTTAATTGTATGGATTGATTATATATATACACACTGGGTTAGATGTAGAGTCAACTAGATATTCTTCCTACAACTTTTGTAAACATCAATATATGATCTAACTTGGATAGATGGGAAGGGAGTGGTTTGAGTGGTCTTTTCACTCATTTCGTAATCCAGTTTTCATATTAACATGTAAGGAGCCATAGATAGCTCCGTTTGACTGATATATATATTCACTCTTAGAAATGAAATTAATAATAAGTCTCTCACTTTCCCTCTCCTCTTATAACTTTTAGAGGAAATATTTACTAAGTCTTTCACAAACTTACACCTTTTATGCCCCCCTCATTTCTATCATAAAATCTCTATTTTATAATGTAGGGCTAAATTTCCAAGAGTTTACTTCGACATCCTCTCAAAATTCTGTCCAAATTCAATGCATTTAGAGGAATAACTGTTTCGGGACCTAGGCATTAAAATCAAGCACTTAGGTGCCTCCTTCTCTAGATTTTGGCACTTAGGCACCAAATCAGGCGCTTAGGCACTGCCTTCTCTGGATTCTAGCACTTAAGCGCCTGATTAGGCACTTAGACGCCAGTTCAACTTTTACAAAGAGCCTCTAAATTCCTTCCTATTAGCTTCCTTTAAGCTCCAAATACCTAGAATTAGTATACCTATAATAAAAATATGAAAATACCTTTCTTTAAAGTACAATATCGCTAAATATAGGCATTAAATGTATATACATAAGTTGAATATTTTTAGGCATGTGAAAATCCCCTAAACTTAAGTCTTACTTGTCCTCAAATAATGTTTTTACTATGTGAAAATATGATTTAAGATAGCGAGCATCACTTAAAAATTTTTGTATTTTTTGTTTAATAAAAACAAAAGTAAAACCTTAGAAAATTTTTTAATAACTTAGGTTAGAACTAAAGATGTAAGAGTTTTGATTTTCTATTCATTTTAAGAGTAATTGTAATTCATCATATTAAGGATGCTTAAAAGAATTATATGAAAAAGAATTTTGAATTTCATGAGAAATTCATTAGTAAAGATGTTATCACGTAAAGAAGGATTTAGAAATGTAATCAAACCTCTTTCCTTAAGTTGATCCAAGTGAAGCCAATTTTTTATTATGCATCTCCTCAAGCTTCTCCATGTTGTCTGCCCTCCATGGCAGTCACACCTGCTGGAGGCTTAATAACCGCCAATAACGAATGACTACGCAATGCAGGAACGTCGGACGCAAGAAGCAGAGAGCTTTTCTATGAAAAGAATGCAATGTCAAAGAGAGACAAACAACTTGCTCACCCCTATTCCTGAGGGGCATATTTATGATCCAGATCTGAAAGAAACTTCTGCTAGCTTACCCACCACGGATGAAGAACCAAGGTTTGTGACAGAGTCAGACACACTTTCAGTTTCAGATATCTTATACAAGGGAGACGTGCAACGTTGAAATACCAGCCAGAACATCAGTCACGAGTGCGTTTGTAGAATGCCTGGATTGCAATTTCTGCATTTACAGTGTTTCAGTACATTGGAAAAGTACATCTCAAGCACCAATGGATCTTAGACTTTGGATTTTATGATGGATGAACCATATGTCCCACTGGGGATGGATCAGTATGTACCGTGGAGCCTAGGGTCGTACATTCCGCTGGAGGTCGAGTCTCATGCTCCAGATCAACTAGCGCCAGTTTGGGTTCCTGCCAATGCTCGAAGGAAGGAATGCCCGCAACAACTGCCAACTCCTGGTATGATAGAATACTACAAGATAAGTAAAGAAAATAAATGAGAATTCGAGTTTTATGAAGAAGTTCAGGGAAAGTTCATCAATATACTGGAAGACCTAGAGCTGTATACCAGAGTTTTCTTCAAAATTGATGAAAAAAGCATTCTGAACTGTATCTTTGATTTAAGAGATAGAGGCCGAGCTGGCCTTCTCATGGAAATGACATATTCCGAGCCAAAGAAATCGATGAGTGGGAAGGGAAGAATCACCATCCAATGTGGCTGTTGTTATAACTTCACAAATGACAGACAGGGGAATCTGCCTGGGATCCTCAGACATGATCAAGTGGATCCACTACTGCCAATGATAAAATGGATGATCAAAAGAATGGTCAGATGGAATATTTCAGATGGAATATTCTACCTGTTACCTGTATTCCCAATAATTGCATTATCAATATTTATGAAGAGGGTGATTGCATTCCTCCACACATTGATCATCATGATTTTGTGAGGCCTTTCTGCACGATCTCATTCATGAGCAAGAGAAATATAATATTTGGGAAAGAAATCAATGTCGTCGGCCCTGGTGATATTTGGGAAAGAAACCAATGTCGTCGGCCCTGGTGAGTTTAGAGGCTCTATGGAGATTCCTCTACCAGTTGGTTCAGTGCTCGTTCTTAAAGGCAACGGTGCAGACGTTGCCAAACATTGCATTCCAGGGGTACGACACCGTAGGGTGCTTGTGACTTTCCGCAGGAGCATGACTTAAAAGGTCTGCTTGATCAGGAGCTCAACATACCTAGTATAGAGGGTTCACTTTCTTTCTTTTAACAACATGAATTGTATCTGATGTATTCAGTATACAACATAGCATGAGATGTTCTGAATGTATTTTGACATGGACTATATATTGTACCTTTTGAGGTGTTAGCTTATGTTCGATTTGTGACATGTTTTTATTGAAGCAGATTAATGAAAATTTTTCTCAGAAATGTGCCTTCTTGTCAGTTGCCTTTTTGTGCGATGGATGAAAGCCACGAACCACACGTTAGTTCAGAATTTCAATGAATAAAGAACAAAACAACAAACCTTTAACAATAAATAAAATTTAAATAAAAATAATCACCGGTAAAAAAACAACAAAACAAATTTCTTTTCAAAACCAACCAACTAAAATTAAAACTTTAAAGACATATTTTGAAAAATTAAATGTGATAAAAATCTGTTGAGTGGATTCTCTCATTTTCAGAGTTTCTTACTCTTTGTGCGTGTAACACAACCATCTTTATCTGCATTAAATCCCTTCACATCCCCGCGGAATTTTACATTCTGCACATAACCCCACAAAGTTCTACAAATCTTCTTCAACAAAGTCAACCTTTTCATATGACACATTTCTACAAATTTAACATCACAAACTCTCTACACTATTTTCATATGACTCTTGGAGTCAGTACCCAAATTTCTCAATATTCGAGATTGATATAAGACCTCCTTTAATGGAACATAGCATCTGATCCTTAATCTTCGAGGTATGTCCCTGACTTCTGACTCTCTTTTCAAAAATGATAGCAAAAATTCAATTCTCATTTCCGAATCAGTACCTAAATTCCGATTCTTTCACATGTTCTATTCACATATTCCCCACAGATTCACATGTTTGAATATGCATATTTTCTACATAAGGACACATATTTTCTTGTTACCTCTTGAGTTGGATGTGACTCATAGTGCTTTTCTTCTCGATGTAACACATATATTCTCTTGTCATCTCTTGGGTTGGATGTGAGTCCTAGTGCTTTCCATCTCAATGTAGCACATATATTCTCTTGTCACCTCTTGGGTTAGATGTGGTCCTAGTGCTTTCCTTCCTAACATGACGTACATATTTTCTTGTTACCTCTTGAGTTGGATGTGAGTCCTAGTGCTTTCCTTCTCAATGTAACACATATATTCTCTTGTCACTGCTTGCTTTCCTTCCTAACGTGACGCACATATCCTCTTGTCACCTCTTGGATTGGATGTGAGTCCTATTGCTTTCCTTTCTAACTTGACGCACATATTTTCATGTTACCTCTTGAGTTGTATGTGAGTCATAGTGCTTTCCTTCTCGATGTAACACACATATTCTCTTGTCACCGCTTGGGTTGGATGTGAGTCCTAGTGCTTTCCTTCCTAACTTTACACATATATTTTCTTGTTACCTCTTGAGTTGGATGTGAGTCCTAGTGTTTTTCTTCTCAATGTAACACATATATTCTCTTGTCACCTCTTGGGTTGGATGTGAGTCCTAGTGCTTTCATTTCTATCGTGACGTACATATTCTCTTGTCACCTCTTGGGTTGTATGTGAGTTCTAGTGCTTTCCTTCCTAACGTGACACACATATTTTCTTGTTACCTCTTGAGTTGGATACGAGTCCTAGTGCTTTCCTTCTCAATGTAACACACATATTCTCTTGTCACCATTTGGGTTGGATGTGAGTCATAGCGCTTTCCTTCCTAACGTTACACACATATTTTCTTGTTACCTCTTAAGTTGGATGTGTGTCATAGTGCTTTCCTTCTCGATGTAGCACATATATTCTCTTATCACCTCTTGGGTTAGATGTGAGTCCTAGCGCTTTTGTTACCTCTTGAGTTGGATGTGAGTCATAGTGCTTTCCTTCTCAATGTAGCACATATATTCTCTTGTCACCTCTTGGATTCGATGTGAGTCCTAGTGCTTTCCTTTCTAACATGACACACATACTTTATTATTACCTTTTGAGTGGGATGTGAGTCCTAGTGCTTCCCTCCTCAACGTAGCAGATATTTTTATTAGAGTTGGATGTGAGCCTCTGTGTTTTCCATCTCGATTCGGTCCTCCCACACAATCCTATTCTCATCTTTTGAAATAAGTTTCAAGACCACCTTAAATGGGTTATGACATCTAATTCTTATTTTGGGATTGATGCCCAAATTTCAATTCCCACCTCGGGTTCAGCACTTACATACTGATTCTCATCCTTTATAAATACCTAAAATTTCATAACTTAAAATTCACTCTTCAATCCCCAGTGAGAGTCCCTACTCCTTAATTTCAATCATACGATCATCCGCTAGTATTCCTAGTGAAAATAAAACAAATCATACACACAACCCTACACATACTTCCAGGTATGTTGACTTAGGAGTTTTTATTGGTTTTTGTTGATCTCGTCGGTCAACGCCCTTATGCGCGGTGTGCTTGCCCAACACACCACACCTATTGGGGGTCCATTTATTGACCTCACTTTTGGTTGAGGTTTAGTTTTCCTCTTTAGTAGCCAAAGGTCTAGCCATAGGACTTTCCTATTGACTA
>NW_018220523.1:12758-13737 GCF_001263595.1 Phalaenopsis equestris
AACTCAAGATGAGTCACCCTTAGGACTGCTGGACCTTAAGGTTGACCCTCGGTGTTGGTCTAAGGCTAAGGCACTCACTTGCAATCACTTACACTCACAATCACTCACTACCCTAAACCTAGAATATCGTGACCTTGGTCCCTTGATACTTTTGGGAGACTCATGTAGGTGGTTCCCTAAACCCATTAGCCCTGGGCTAACTTTTGGCTAAGACCACTACATAGAGGACCCAAAATGGAGTTTACATTGGTCCATGGCATATTATTGGTGGTTGGCACTCCAACTCTACCAAGACACCCAACATAGTCTTTTGCCCCTAAATTCCCCAAACTACCTAGATACCTTTGGGACCCCAAATTTGGCCAAAATTTCGAAAGCTACCCAAAATAACCAAAGAAAGCTACCCAAAATATCCAAATTGATTCAAAAATCATTTCAAATACCTTGAAAATACACAAACTACCCAAATTCACAAAGATTGGCCAAATTACCAAAATACCCCTCCATAGCCAAAAATTTTAAAAATTTAAAAAATTCCCAGAAAATCTCAATAAATCCCAAATATTCCCAATTTCATTTTTCTCAACTACAACATGACCCATTTTGGCCAATTTGACAATCTTTAACCAAAATCCCCAAATTTGCCTTTAAGGGCCCAAATTTCCCCAAATTCAACTCAAATGTCCATCAATTTGATCTAAATTGACCCCAATTCCAATCCTAAACTCAAATTAAATTTTGATATGGCTAAAATAAACCAAATCCAAGCTTAATTGACCCATTATTTGAGCCCAATTTAGATTTAGGTCAAATCCCAATTTTGACCATATGACCTAATCTCACCAAATTGAACCCATATCCTAGTCAATTGGCCCAAATTAATGGTGAAAAATCTTTATAAAATTCCTATACATCAAAATCAACCATAAATTGGCCTTGGTGGTCCATGGCATATTAATGGTGATTGGTACGCCAACTC
>NW_018220524.1:0-5579 GCF_001263595.1 Phalaenopsis equestris
TGAAATCAAAATCACTAATTGACTCTAATATGGTAAGGTAATGGAATGATGTGGAGCGAAAAATGAACGTAGAGGAGTGAAAAATGTAGAAGAGCCAATTTTCTGATGAAATTTGGCCCCAAATAGAGCCCAAGGTTGCTACTCCAAGAGGTGCCTCCAAAAACTTTTCAAAAAATCATCCAAATACATCAAACCTTCTAGAAATGGGGTATGCACCGCCTTTGGAACCGTCAACGCTGAGTAAAAATCTCTAGCGTTAAATTGTTCTGTGCCGTATTTGCTGACCTCGGCGCTGCCGGCGCTAAGCATTTCTTCAAAAACTTAATTTTGACTCTAAATTTCATCCTTTTTGCTTTCTTTTTGTTTTAAGCCCTAAAAATCAATAACCTACAAGAACAAATCAAAATAGCTTCCATTAAAGTGCAATATCACCAAAAATGACTATAAAATATGGGTCTAAAAATGCATATATTTTCTATGTATCACCGTGACACATTTATTGGTAGAATGTTGGGGTGTTTCCTTGCATTAAAAATGACTATATCTTTCAACTTTACTTTACTTAGAGTTTAGACTGACTCTAACCTGCATTATGATATGTTAGTGGGTGCTTCTCCTCCCCACTAGAATCTTATCTGCATGCTTAAAAGAATTCAGGCTTTTATTGTTAAATAACACCTAGTTGTGCACTAGTGGTTTATTCATAAAGAGGGGAATTCACTGGCTGACTGGTTAGCTAGGCATGCAGGTGATGTGCCTTGGGTGGGTTTATCCCCACCTCCCCCTCTCTGGCATTTTCTTACTGATGATTCATTGGATTTGTCTTAAGTTAGACATTAACTTACACTTGTTTTCTACATGCATTTCTAGTTGCTATACATTAGGTTTGCGGTTATGGGAGTATGGAAATTGTGGATGGAGGTACTTGATGGTTATTAGGTTGAGACTACTGGTTTGTTTGTGGGGTTGCTTTTTGGCTTCCAATCTGGGATGGATGATGCTTTCTTTAGTTTCATTTTATCTTCTAACTCATATTGAAGCACTTTGGTCTGTTATTCTATTTTTGCTTTTCAAGCATTAGGTTGAGACTACTGGATTGTTTGTGGGGTTGCTTTCTGGCTTCCAATCTGGGATGGATGATTCTTTCTTTAGTTTCATTTTTTTTTCTAACTCATATTGAAGCACTTTGGTCTGTTATTCTATTTTTGCTTTTCAAGCGTTTCCTCCAAGTGCTATTTCTCTCCTTATTTTAGAGGGGAGGTTTTCACTACTACTTCTTTCTTGGATGTTTTGGGTTGCTGGTCACCAGCTGCATTACTGTTCTCCTTTATATCCACTTTTTGCTCAAGCAGATGCCTCCCTATTTCTAGTTTTGTCTCCTCTGCAGGACTTTGAATCATCCCAATTTTCTTTCAGATAAGTTTGCTTTTTTTTATAGTTTTGGGGGTCTCTTTTCGCATATACTTGTATATTTGGCTATACATGTATTATTTTGGATATTTTGTTGCGTGTATTTTGTACTTTAGGAGGAACCCCTAGGAACAAGTCTTTATTCTAATTTTGTCTTTTAAGGTTTGGGATCCTTCTCGAATCCAACAATTTTGTACTTTCCTTTTAATTATTAACGTGTGTGTGTGTGTGTGTGTGTGTGTGTGTGTGTGTGTGTGTGTGTGTCTATATATATCTATATATATTAAAGGAGCATTATATGTCTTCCTACATCTTAATTAATCAAAATATTACAAAAGTTTGGTAGTTAAGGTTCCCCACAAAAAACCAAAAATAATACATGACGCGCTCAAAAAAGGAGGGGATCCTTAACCACATATAACTCCACCCGAATAGAGGAAACAGAGGTAAACCCAAAATCAAAATCATACCCTATATATATATATATATATAAAGGAGCATTATACGACTCCCTACATGTTGAATATCAAAAGTGTTACAAGGGTTCCTAAAGGAGGGGTTACCAGACAAAGTGAGGGGTTCCCAAACAAAGGGAGGGAGCCCAATCCACAAAAGTTTTCAAAAAAGCACTAAATCTCTTTAAGTGGCCTTGGTTTAACTCTGAGGTGGGGGATCTTCAGCTTGTCACCGTGAAGTAGCTTGCCCGGGGGAAGAAGGAGGGCAAAGGGGGGAGGAGGTGTTGTATCAACAGAGATAGAGTTGGCAAAGGTTCCTTGTCTGACAAGCTAGTTGGATGGTTGGTTACCTTCTCTGTAGATGAAATCTGGCAAGCTAGTTGGCTGGTTGGTCACCCTCTCTATAGAGGATGGACATATGGATTGTGAGACTTTTGTAGAGATTACCAATTTTTTTCTTCCAATGCATATGGTGCCATGAGGACGGCTTATCAGAGCTCAGCAAAGAGAGAAGCTAGATAGCAATAAGCTCCACTTCAAGGGCATCAATTGCCACAGTGGGAGCATGAAAGAAAAGTAGACAATTACTGGTGGAATTTCTGAAAATCCCTCCCTCCCCTACACCCCATTTGGAGAAGCTTCCATCAGTGTTTATTTTCGTGGTTAGAGTATTAGGAGGGTTCCAAGTGACAGTCTCAATTATGCTATGATTGATAGTGTTACTGGTCTGGGCCATAATTAAGCTAGGGCAGTTCTTAAGCTGAGTAATTTTTTTTAGATAGGCAACACAATTTCTGGTTACCTTGTTGTTTTGGATACTCTTATCATCATGTTTATTGTTGTTTCTACCCATCCACAAGAACCAAGCCACAATGAAGGGTATAGACTCCTCTTGTGTACTTCTCCAGCTATGCCAACCAGCATAGAGACTAGTCCAGTCCTTGTCCAAAAGGTCCTTCTTCATATCATAAAGGAGCTCTTTCCACACCTATTGAGCAAATTCACATTTGAAAAACATGTGGTGAATGTTCTCCTCACTTTTCATACAAAGATAACATCTAGAGGGTCCTCTTAAACCTTTGAGTTTGAGAATATCATCAGTGGGCAATAAGTTGTTGAAAAATCTCCATCAAAAGAAAGAAATGGAGGGGGATAGGAATCTGTTCCAGATGACCTCACCCCAATTTACCTTCTCCCAGAGATTTAACTTGGCATAAATTGCTTTGATCAGGCTTTGGTTAGTGTAACTTTGCCAAATGATCTTATCCTTTCTGTCTTTAGCAAACACAATTCCAGTGACTAGAGATAAATGAGGCTTCTGAATGAGAGATTGGAGCTTAGGAACATCCCAGGAGTCCCCATCAAAGAAGTCACAGACTAGGAGCTAAGAGTTAAAATCTAGAGAGGGGCCCCAATCCAGTCTTTAGGACACCAATTGTCAAGTCAAAAGCTCACTTTACCATTCCCCAAATCCCAAATGTACATGTCTTCAGCTTGCTCTTTGAATTTCAGCATGTTTGTCTAAATTTTGGAGTCTCCCTGTTTTTTAGTGATAAGGGAGGGGTGTTTGCCCTTGCAATACTTACCATACATGAATTTTTCCCACAAGGAAGTTTGTGCTCTAAATCGAATCCACATCTTGCAGAAATTATTGTTTACAAATTGTTGGAGGCCCTTGAAACCCAGCCCAGGAGCTGAAATGGGTTTGGCAGCCTTCTACCAAGAAGCCTAGTGTAACTGCTTTCTTTGACCAGCCCATAAAAATCTGTTAAAAGCTGTCTCCAACTGGATTTGGGTGCTTTTCTTGAGGTAGTTGGTTTGAAGGATATAAGAGGGGAAGTTTATCAGGATACTTTTCAGAAGAGTGATCCTTCCCCCATTAGACAAGAAGGAATGAGACCAACTGGATAGAGTTCTCTGAATTTTCTGTAGGATCTCATCAAATTGGGTCAACTTTGATCTTCCCCTGATGAGTTGAACTCCCAGATACCTTATAGGTTCCCTAGCAGTAGAGAAGCCAGTGTAATTGGAGATCCAGTGCTTGGTATTGGGAGAAGTCCTCTTGTTTCTGAAAATGTTGATGCATTTATAAACCTTCTTCACAGCTAGCTTATGAACATTGGGGAATATCATTATGTCATTAGCATACATGACATGTGAGATAGCAAAATTGGATCTATGGTGAAATCTGGAATATTGATTGTTGAGAATGTTTCTGTCAAGCATTCTAAAAAAGTAATCCATAGAAATAATAAAGATAGTGGGAGAGAGTGGATCACCTTGCTTTAGTCCTCTAGAAGCAATGAAAACCCCTTGGAGTTGGCCATTGATAAGGATGGAGTGGTTATTATTGGTAAGCCATCTTTGAATAAGATTTCTGTATTCAAGCTGAAATCCCTAGCTGTGAGCATACCCAAGATAAAGTTCCAGTCAATGGTATCATAGGCCTTCTTAATGTCTAATTTATATATGAGGTTTCCTCCTCTGCTGATTTTATCAAGATCCAAAGTGAGTTACTGTGCCAATAACACATTATCATTAATAGATCTACCTTTAATAAAGGCAATTTGGTTAGGGCATATGTTTTTGTCCAAGTGAGGTTGCAGCCTTCTCACAATGATCTTTCTAATGAGTTTGCTGATGACAGAAGTTAGGCTTAGAGGCTTGTACTGATCCCAGGGTTTTTGTAATTCCCCTTTAGGGATTATCACAATGGAAGTGTTACTGAAGTAGTTGGGGAGGTTGACTCCTTTAAAGAAGCTCACAATTGCCTCCGCCACCTCACCCTTGATAATGTGCCAAGTTTTTTTTGTAGAAGTCAGCTATAAAACCATCAGGGCCAGCTGCCTTAGAGCTTTCAATACTACTTAAATCTTCCCAAATTTCCTCAACAGAAGGGGGTTCAGTGACGTTAACTTGACCAGTGTAGTTGGATTCTTCAGCAAAGTATTCTTCATATTCAATATTAAGATCAGCAGAAGAGTTCAGAAGAGAGCTGTAGAAATTAACAGCATCCTTTGTAATAAGTTCATTATCATTCAGCCACCATGCCACCCTTGGAGATTATGGAATGTATGGTATTGCATTTCCTCTTAAAACTTATGTAGGCATGGTAAAACTTTGTGTTTCTGTCCCCTTCAGAGAAACCACTTATAGAAGCTTTTTGTTTGAGTATCAGATCGTATCAGATCCTGAATATCAATTGCTTTAACCAGATTTGACTAGGCAGTTAGTAGATCAGTTTCAGTGGCAAGGTTATTTTGAGCAGCAGCCTCAAGTCTCTCAACCTCTTTTTCAGCAGATAGCACATTGGAAAACACATTTCCAAATGTTTCCCAACCCCATATCTTCAAGGCTTTGCTGGTTTTCTGATGCAGAAGGCTATGCTTCACAAAAGGGTCAGGGTGTTCAATACCCAACCAGTTAGAGGCAACACAGTTATTGAAAAGGGGGTGGGTAGACCACAGGTTTAGGTATATGAAAGGAGGGTGGGATGAAGTGGTAACTGGGGAGGTTATGGAGATGAGGAGAGGTCTGTGGTCAAAATAAGTGAGGGCTAGGTGGGTAAAAAAAGTAAAGAGATATTGTTTCTGCAAGAGGTCATTAACTAACATTCTGTCTTGTCTTTCCCATATAATACCCCTCTTCCAAGTGAACTTAGGGCCCTGGTACCCCAAGTCAAACAAACCAGCTTGCTGTATTTGATCATTGAAA
>NW_018220524.1:5634-7084 GCF_001263595.1 Phalaenopsis equestris
CCCCCACTATCCAAGGGGAGTTCATATTTTGGCTAATGAGATGTAAGCCTTCCCATAATTCCTGTCTATCAACTTTCAGACTGCATGCATAAACAAAAGTGGCATACTCCAAATGTCCTTGTACAAGCAGGGAGAGATGTATGAACTGATGATGGTCTATAATAACGCTCCATTGAATTTCTTTCCTACAAAAGAACCAAATTTTACTATTTTTGCTAGCATAATGTGAGAAACCAGAAAACCATTGGAGAATTCTCTGAGAATTATGTTGAACCAAAGGTTAAAGTATAGTAAAGCACCACAACTTGTGTTTTTTATTGAGATGGATCAGTCTTCTGAAAGACTGATGGTGGGCAATGCCCCTGATATTCTAACAAAGCATATTAATCATTGGGGGGATTATTATTGTGGTGGTTAGTGTGGGGTTGGCGGAGGCTGAGATCTTGATCTGGTCCTTCCTTTGGAAGGATGAGGTCCCCCCATTTTCAAAATTTCTATGAACCCAATATTACCCTCTCTTAATTTCTGTACTTCAAACTGACCCTCCTTCTTCTTTTTGGATTTTTGTGTTTGTCATTCCTCTTCCAACAGGTGCTTCATCTCTACTATATCCTTCATCTGAGGAGCTTCTATTCCCAGAATAGTTTGCTGGTTGTTCCCTTTTAGTTGCATCACCTCATCTAAAGAGACAGATGGGGGTGTTTGAATATTTATTTGATTTACCTCCTCCCTGAAGAGTCTAGAGGAAGTATCTGGGGGGGTCTGTGGAGACAAGAGGAGCAGTAGAGCTTTTAGGTGTTTCCACCATATCATCCAAATTCCCAGTTGGAGGGGGGTCTACACCAATTAAGCCTTCTGGAATAGGCTGGGTGTGCCTTCCCTGATTTGCCACTATTTTCTTTGGGGGAGGGTGAAGCCTAAAGCATCAATCCTTGGTGTGGCCAAACATCCTGCAGTGATGGCAATAGTATGGCTTTTGTTCTAGCTTCACTGTTTGCCAGAAACCCTCCCTGTCATTACCAATCCAAATTCTATTGATTTTAGTGAGAGTAACATCTCTCTCAATGAGAATTCTGGCTAGGGCAGGTCTGGCCTTGTAAGTAGGAGCATCCACCTTCATAAGTCTTCCTATTGCACATGCTATATTGAATAATGCATTGAGATTGAAGTACTGGATTGGGAGGCCAGGTAGTTTAAACCATAGAGGAACTATTGGAGGTTCCTTACTAGGGTCTAAATCAGAATCCCATTTTAGAATTTTCATTGTGGTACCTCCAATTTGGATGGCTTATTTTGCAAAGAGTCTAACATAGTCTTCCTCTCTAGAGAGTTGTATAATTAGGTGTCTTCCATCAAGAATTCCAATTTGCCAATCCTGAGATTGAAGTACTGGATTGGGAGGCCAGGTAGTTTAAACCATAGAGGAACTATTGGAGGGTCCCTACTATGG
>NW_018220524.1:7482-10869 GCF_001263595.1 Phalaenopsis equestris
AACCACTCCAGCATAAGTAACTTTTGCCCATTGAACATCAGTGTCCAAATTGATAGGAGTAGCCATACTCCCTAGAACCACTGACCAGAGGACAAAGAGCTAGAGAACCAAAGAAAAAGTAAGACCAAATCCAGGTAGAACAGGTCCACCAGTGAGCAACCTCAACACAGTAATGCCCAACACCAGGAATGGGAGGGAGACCACCACAAAATCAAAAGGGTGCCAAGAGAAAACAGATAGAACCAAATAAGAATGGAAAGATAGCAGAAAACAAATAGCCTCCAATGGAACAGTAAAAAACCACCAAAGCCTAAGAAAGGAGTGATGGAGATAAACTTCCAAAGTGTAGGAGGAAGAGAGAAACGCATCCTAAAGAAAATAATAGCCAGACCTCCCCCAGGAAACAAGAGGAATCCCCTTCAATACTAAACAAAATAAAAGGGTCAACCTGCACCCACAACAGACTAGCTCACCCACTAGTTGCATGGTAAGGTATCTGCAGTTTATCACCTTTTAGATAGCAGAAGAGGGGCTTAAATGGTTTAGTAGATGCATTGCTTCTCTATGATGAAGCTCCCTCCATAGCCAAGTGGTTGGCAGGTCTATTTCCCTCTCTGAATATACATGAGAATTTCACCTTGATCTCTTTGCATATCTTTTCCATCTTGATGAGCCACTTTTGAATGTGCCATGGGGGAATAGCTCTTGCAGTCATATAGTCCACCAGTAGAGAAGAGTCTATTTCTGCTAAAAAGTATTTCCACCTGTTCATTTCAGGATTTTGAGAGCCCAATAAAGTGCCATGGTCTCAGCCTCAAGAGCATCCCTTGCATCAATGGGTGCTTGGAAATTGAGTGTACAATTACCATGATGATTTCTGAGGACTCCTCCAATGCCAGCCGTGTTGATGAAATAGCTGCCATCAGTGTTTACCTTGATATAAGGTTGCATAAGCTTCTCTCATATAACCTTAGTAATTATATACTTTTTTTGCTCCTTATTTATGTTAATATGCAAGATATAAGTTTTTCCACTGTATCAATTTCTTGATGTAAGCCAAACAGTTTATCACTACCTTAGTAGTGTTGGCCACCACATTATCGTGTTTACTCTGATTTCTGGCAGTTCGTATAAACCAAGCAGTGATGAGGGAGATGGAACTTAGCTTTAGTCTGTGCCAATCTGATATGCTCTCTTTCAAGTTGCTCCACCCATTATTTATGGTGTTTACATAAACAAAGGTTAGCAAGGATCTCCACACCTTCCTGGGAAAACTGCAATTGAAGAATATATGATTAATAGATTCCATGTCCTTTCTGCATAGAATACATATGGTGGGACCTTTCAACCCTTTTAATTTTAGAATATCATCTATAGGTATCAGATTGTTCAACACCCTCCAAATTAGAAAAGGACATGGAGGGGGTTAGGTATTTGCTCCACAGAAGTTCACTTTCCTTGCTTGTCTCCCATTGATATAATTTTTGGTATATAGCTTTGTATAAGCCTTGATTAGTGTTAGAGATTAGAGCCACCCTATCAGTTTTAGACCTATCAAATTGTACAGTGCTCACAATTTCCATAGAAGTGTTCTTCAGAATGTTCTGCAGAGCTTCCACAAACCAAGATTGCTCATTCCAGCACTCCTTCACCATCAAATTATTCTTTTTATTATCCCTCGAAGGTTCCTTGAACTTATCAGGAAACCAATTATCCTGTTAGAAGCTAATGTTTCCTTGTCTCAACTCCCAAATAACTAATTTCTCAGCTTTGTCTTTTACTTTGAGCATTAGTCCCAAAATTCTAGAATCACCCACTTTTCTAGTCACCAAATTTGGATGCTTCTACCTACAGCATTTTGCATGCATAAAATTAGTCCAAAGACTATCATTTTGTCTTAATTTTAACCAAAGTCTGCTTATGTTTATCTGTTGTAATTGGTGAAAGCCCTTCAAACCCAGTCCACCAGCTAATAGAGGCTTAATGACCTTCTGCCAACTAGCCCACAACATTTGTTTTCTTTGCCTAGTCCAGAGAGACCTGTTAAAAGTTCTTTCCAAGAATAGCTGTGTGCTTCTTTTCATGATAGAAACTTGGAGAATATACATGAGGAAGTGGTTAGGATGCTCTTAAGTAAAGTGATTCTTCCCCAATTAGATAAGAAAGAGATTTTACAACTCTGAAGGGTGGAATTTATTTTATCAACAATCTCATCAAATTGCATTTGTGTGGTTCTTCCTCTGATTAACTGAACTCCCAGATATTTGAAAGGGCTTTCCATGGGAGAATAGCCAGTGAGTTCCATGGTCTAGTGTCTGCAGGCTATAGGAGTTCTTTTGCTGAATAAGATATGGCCTTTCTCCTTGTTAACCATCAAGCCCAAAGTTTGTCGAAACTTCTAAATGCACCCATGTAACTCTTTGATGGCAGACTTGTTAGCTCTAGAAAAAATTAGGATGTCATCAGCAAAAATGAGGTGACTAATGTCAAATTTAGCTTTGTTGTGGTAAATGTGGTGACTCTTCCTGTTGTTAGCTTTATCAATTAGCTTGGATAGGTAGTCCAGAACCACGATGAAGATGACATGAGAGAGGGGATCTCCTTGTTTCAGTCCTCTGGAAGCCATGAAGAACACATGAGATTTTCCATTAAGGAGCATAAAATTAGCATTTCCCTCAAGCCACCTTTTAATAGTCATTTAAGAATTCTCAGTGAACCCTCTGACTTTCAGTAATTCCATAGTAAACTCCCAGTTGACCATCTTGACCACGACTTTATACATGCTTAAAAATATAAGTATTTAATACTTCTCCTAAAAGATTTATTTCCTCAACAACTGTACCAAATCCTTAATAACAGTTATAGATTCGATAAAATGGATGAAATAAATATTCAATAACTCTAAAGTCACACTTATCAACACAAGTATACGTATCGCTCAAGTAATATATGGCTCTAATGGAGTCCTAGATACCGATCCCACAGGGCGTACGTTTAGAACTATGAACTAAGGTTATAGAAAAAGCAATACTTTAATCACAACAATGAAGTTAAATTTATTTATCTGTCACTAATAGGTAATTGAAATAAATATGCAATTTTAATAACTATTAAATAACTAATGATACTAATGAAGGTTTAAATGTGATATTCAATATATAAGAAAGCATCCGTCTCCTTGTCAAGAAATTATAGTGAATGGATAAATTGAATCAGTTCAAATTATATTGTGCCAAATAGGAGCATACCTATTCTTTACCATTTGGTCCAGGCATAACATTGACTAATCCTACGCTTGTTTACTGAATCTGTGGCAAGGTTGGGAGGATACCGGACTCACTTCGGAGCTCCCACATTCCCCTCGCCTGAGGGCTAACATCTACACTT
>NW_018220524.1:11450-12088 GCF_001263595.1 Phalaenopsis equestris
CGACAAAATTCGGCCTTCAGAGAAAGCATTATAGACCAGCCCCGCCGAGCGCGCCGTCAGCGACCTCGAGGGAGCCATCGGTGGCCTTGAGGGCGCCGTTGGCGGACCTTCTTAATGAATTAATTCTAGAGTCTCGGAAAAAACTCTCCATCGGCGGGGTCGATGGTGTCGTGAGCGCCCTAGTTTAATTCTTCACATTTTGGTCCTTTTCGTTCCAAATTCGCTCTTTTTTGCATCTTTTTGCTCCAATAACCTTAATTCATCATTCCTACAATAAAATATCAAAAATACCTTTCTTTAATGTGTAATATCATCAAAAATAGTATAGAATATGTATGAAAATCTCAACATATTTTTCTCTGGTCAAAATCCCCCATACTTAACTATTACTTGTCCTCAAGTAATTTTAGTACTACATAAAAGTTATGATCTACTTGAGTAAAGTTTTAATTCAAGAATACTATAAGTTTGATTTAAATAAATATCATAGAGAGATTTTCAGAAAAAATTCAAGTAATTGAATTAACTTTGTAGCCACAAGATTATCTAGCATCAAGATTAAGAGTTCTAGTCTTCTATTCATTTCAAGAATGACTATATTTTGGAATATTAAGTTACTTAGAATATTCAAATGATAG
>NW_018220524.1:12241-12471 GCF_001263595.1 Phalaenopsis equestris
ATTTTCCCTTTAGTAAGGTCCTGTGAAGCCAATTTTTGATTAGGCATATCCTGAAGCTTCTCCTTACTTCCATAATTTTTTTTTCTTCTCTCCTTTTCATTTGGATTGATTTCAATCCGATATATTTTTCTTTTCTTTTCAGGGATTATTTTCAATCCTTTCTTTTTCTTTTTTCAAGTGAGGATTACTATATCTGGATAGCCTTTAATGATTTTGAACTACACTTTTCT
>NW_018220524.1:12674-13573 GCF_001263595.1 Phalaenopsis equestris
CAAAATAATTAAATAGAGGACATTTAATAGTTAATATTTTTCTTCCCTCCCCCAAACTTAAATTTTTAAATATGAAATAATACAGGTGGAATGAAAAATTATAAATATAAATCATACCTCAGTATTTTAGGCATTTTCATCATTCTGAAATTTTTGTAAACCTTCTCAAAATTTCTACTTCACCTGGTCTGTAATATTAGGAGCTTTCTACACGTATAAATTATTAGAGAAATTTCTGGGTAATGAAATTTTGAATAAGTATAAAACTAAAACATTAAACAAGCATAATATTTCCGAACACAAACACAATACTAAAAAAAAAATTAAAATTAAAATGCAAAAATAAAAATCACATTACATTAAAATCCACAATATACTACTCAACATCTATTAAACTACACATGCACATTTAACTATAACACTAACTTTATAACAAAAATTAAAATCATCCAAGTACAACATAATAATAAAAAAGAAAGTCCAAATATACAAATATCCATTTCTATTACAAAAAGATTACAGAAATAAAAGTACAAATATAAGTACATCAATTACATTCAAATATCAAAATCCCAAGCTATATCTTCATCGTCTTGATTAGCAGGTGGATCGGGCTGATACTGGGTATATTGGGGGCACTCAGGAAAAGTAACATCTGGATCGGGCTGATACTGAGTATATTGGGGGCACTCAGGAAAAGTAACATCAAGCTCACCTCTGTAGTGTAGGGCCTGAGCTTCATAATAAGCTATCTCAAAATCTGAATGCCTTTGAAGGTACTCACTATTGTAATAATGTCGACATTCTAAACCTCAAAACCTTTCATTTATTAACTCTATGCTCTTCCGCTGCAAGGTCAACTAGTTCATCAAGTTAGTTAGGGTAGGGGAACTAGAAGG
>NW_018220525.1:0-454 GCF_001263595.1 Phalaenopsis equestris
AATTAATGATTTGGAGTGCCATAAGTGTTGTAGGAGGGCTGCGAGGAGCTGAAATTAATAATTTCTGTGTCATAAGTGCTGTAGGAATGCTGCGAGGTGCTGAAATTAACGATTTGGAGTGCCATAAGTGCTGTAGGAGTGCTGCGAGGTGCTGAAATTAATAATTTTTGTGCCATAAATGTTGTACGAGGTGCTGAAATTAATAATTTTTGTGCCATAAGTGATGTAGGAGTGCTGCGAGGTGCCGAAATTAATGATTTCTGTGTCATAAGTACTGCAGGAGTGTTGTGAGGTGCTGAAATTAATGATTTGGAGTGCTAGTTGTTGCCCAGTGCTGAAATTAATGATTTGGAGTGCTAGTTGTTGCCCAGTGTCGTAGGAAGCACTGTAGGGTGTTGTTCAATGTTTCTACTTACTGTCTAGTGTCGTAGGAAGTTGTAGGACCGCTGTCCAA
>NW_018220526.1:0-232 GCF_001263595.1 Phalaenopsis equestris
AACCCGAAGTGATTTGGTTAAGTCTAGGCTGAGATATTAACCTTTTAGTGTGGATGGACACGGGTTCAATTCCGTTGGGGACGATGAACCGATGCCGTCCATTCTCGTGTGTATTAAATGAACGGCGTAGATCAAGTAGGATGGCCATCAGAGGCGATACAGCGGGACGCTTGGCAGCTGAGTAAGAAGGCGGCGTCGAATAGGGGCGCGCCGCGGGGGTTTTTTGCGGATC
>NW_018220526.1:3477-42405 GCF_001263595.1 Phalaenopsis equestris
TTGCCCCTATAGGAAGCTTTTCCCGAACCCAACATAATATAAACCCTATTTAATTCCTTATATTAAATAGAGAAATTTGTCGGCCAACACATTGGTTTCGCAGACCAAACGGATGTCATAACTTTCTCTAGTTTATTTGATCGAGCCTCACCCTCAATTCTTGTGTTCATCCTTCGGGATAGATACAGGATTTGAGGAAAAACGCTCATTCATCTAAACTATGAAAATTATGGGGTCAGTTTGACTTCATCTTTTTCAAAAATAAAAATTTTTAAAACGTCCTTCCGAAGCGGGCAACGGGATTTCAATTCCGATGACCGACAGCTTCTTACGGGCAAACCCCATACCAAAAATAGTGCCGAAAATGGGATAGTGGCCACGGTTGATAAGGAAAAATAGTCAATGAGGATTTATGCTGAGCAGTCTTTAGGCTTTCTAGCAGTTATCACATAATGATTAACCTTATCAACAACAACAAACTCTGCAGTACAACCTGTTCAACCAACAGTCATTTTAGAGGGGACCATATAGACGGATGTCAAGCAGGGTTTGTCATTTGTAGAAAGGATGAATAGGATATATTCTTTCAAGGACAAAGCTATGCCAAAGATATTTAGAAATTTAATGAAGAAGCTCAAGTTCAGATTTCCAGAGCTGAGAAAACCAAATGAGGTTTATAAGAAGGATCATCCCAACGATTGTCCGTACGACAGACTCCTTGGACAAACCATAAATGGATCTTTCAGTCTTAAGGATTAGCTCTAGAGAAATCTCAAACAAGGAAATATAACCATTTCAACAGAATAGTTAAAAGAACCTTAAAGAGATTCTATAAATACAATTTTGATCGAGCCAATCACCCCGATAGATCCATATTTAGATGAGAGTGGTTGGAGCATAGTTTGGAGTCCATCATCCAAGAAGATAATTGACCAGATTCAGGCTGCATCAGCATAAGACGTCATTCAAAGTCTATATCTTAACAGGATAAAGATGGAGATTACGACGGAGAAGTCGGTGTAACTAGAGAAGGAAGAACACAAGATCGTGCATAAGATAAAGACCAATAACATGAGGGGTAGGATAGGGGATGTCTCTATTAGAATGGTTGTTTCGGATTCAGGGGAAAAATTCCTCAAACCACTGACTGTGTATGACTATCTTTTTGCCCCTCTGAGGTCTTTTGAATAAAATGATTATGATTTTGGCTATATTTTGACTTTCCTAGTAATAATATAATCGATGATGTCCAGTATAACCTTGATTTTGATTCCAAAAATTATCCTCAAATCATACTTTAGTTTAATGAATATGTTATCAGAAATGGAGAAGATGTCGAAAACACCGGTTATGACAGTTCTACGAGTGAAGAGGCAGTCCTCAAATGCCAAAAAACACCAATTGAAATAAACTTAGACTTTTCATTTTCAGAAGTAACTCCAAAATAGTTATCTACAATGTCAAAAGAAGAAGAAATTTTAGAAATTATTTTAAGGAGTGGGAAGGTATTACCTCTGAGAATGGATCCAATGTTCAAAAAAAAAACAAATACTCATTCGAGAAGAACCGTCTCTGCCTCCGCCAATGGAATAGACACATAATCAAGTATAAGTTGAGGGTCTCTATAAAGTAGATTATAACATACTAGCTCATCTTAGGAGGTTGCCAGCCAAATTAAGCATCTACAATGCTCTGATCCCTTCAAAGGAAAGGAAGGAATCTTTGGTCAAGGCCTTACTTGATCTAGAAATTTGCTTAGCTCAGTTGGTCAGCACATCCTCAGATGAAGTTTTTTTCTTTAAAGGAATAACCAGAGGTAACCTTCACGGATGAAGACTTGTTCCTTAGTACTACAGATAACAAGCGGCCGCTCTAAATTTTTACCGGCATCAACAGATTTTAACTCTCTAGATTTTTGGTAGATCCAGGAGTGTAAATCAACTTAATGAGTCTAAGAACGTTAGCACATTTGTACATTGCTGCTCAGGAGCTTACCACTGATAAGATCATGTTAAGAGGATTCAACCAAAAGGCAGAAAGGGCTCTTAGATTGATTATGTTGCTCATGAAGGTGGGTGAGCTAGTAACAACCGCTAAACTCCAAATCAACAACGTGGAAACTTAGTTCAATGCTTTTCTTAGTTAACCGTGGATTCATGATCATAATATGTTCTTGTCGTCACTGCACCACTTCATCAAGTATTACAAAGGGGGACAAGAAAATTTAATTAAGGGGGATTTTCAACCATTTTAAGTTCATGAAGTAGGCATCCACAAAGATGTCGCGCACTATGGTCCTCTAAAGAAGAATGCTTCAACTATCTACCACCACTCCTTTGTAACGAGTTGGTAGAGCTTCTTTTTGCCCACACATCTGAGATCGAGGCTAGGGATGCGGGTGAGGATGAACCAACATGATTGTTAACTGGACAAGGCCGACTATTATCATCGAAATAGAAGAAAGTTTTGATAAAATTAATTTTGATGATGACATGATGATGATAAAATAGAAGAAACCATAGTTTGAAATCTCATTGAAAGATGTGAAGAAAAGTGAATATGAGTTGATGTATGATGAATCAACCACTATGTGCACGCCATGACCCTAACTCCAATCCACCCTCAAGAGATTGAGAGTTTAGAGGTCTAGGAAGTCCGGGGTGTTGGTTGGAAGTCGATCAAGTTTTATCGAGCTTCCTCTTCCCCTAATTTTTAAACTCATGTAAATTTGGAAGAGGATGATTCTAATGAATTAACGGAATTACCATTTGGTTACTTTTCTCCTTGTGTAAAAAACTTAATTCGACAGAGATATGTGTTGAAACAAATTTTAAAGGATAAACTACAGCTTTTTGAGAAGTTATGGAATGTTAAGGGTCGAGCTATCAACTCAAAAGAAGTTCTCAGATTTAGTATGATAGGACCAGTCGATGATTCAAAAGTTTTCATGGTTGTTATCAGCAAGTTAGAAGAGGATTGCCTCAATGTGGAAGATGACTTTGAGGATTCTCTGATAGACGACTCTCTGCCAGAGTTCAAAGAAGTAATTAAATCAACAGTTGATGAATTAAGAGAAGTTACCCTTGGGACTGGAAGCAGCCCTGACCTGCCTTCATAAGTTCTCTGCTCAGCGAGTAAGAGTCTACAAATCTAATCAAGCTACAATCAGAATTCAAGGAATGCTTCGCTTGGAGCTTTAATGAAATGTCAGGACTGTCTTCAGAAGTTGTAGTTCACAGGCTTGTAGAGGACTAGAATGAGATCCCAGTGAAATAAGCTCCTCAAAGAATGTGCATTAAAATAGAGAAACAAGTTATTACCAAGGTCAAAAAATTAATAGATGCTAACTTTGTTTGAGAAGAACAGGATACCACATGGTTAGCCAACATCGTTCTAGTTAAGAAGAAGAATGGATAGATTTGTATATGTGTCGACTTCATAAATTTAAACAAAGCTTGTCCAAAGGAGGAGTTCTCGCTACCGATACCAGAGCAAATGATGGACATCGCGTCGACACATGAGATTTTTCTTTTATGGTTGGATCGTCAGGGTACAATCATATCAAGTTGGATGCAGAAGGTGCAACACTTACAACATTCAGAACACCGATCAAATTATTTTTCTACAAAGTGTAGCCATTTAGCTTAAAGAATGTCAGAACAACTGACCAACAAGCTATGATGATGATATTTGATGACGTCATCCACAACAAGGTGGAGTGCTACATGGACAACTTGATCATCAAAAGCAATCCACAAATAGACCACCTTTATGATTTTAGGATTGTGTTTGAATGATTATGACAATATAATCTTGATATGAATCCCTTAAAGTGTACCTTCAACGTTACCTCTTGAATATTTCTAGGATTTGTTGTTCATCATTGGGGAATCGAGATCTACCCAGATAAAATTAAGGCTATCTTGGAAATGCTGCCTCCCAAAACTTTGAAATATATACAATCCTTTCAAGGTAAATTTGCTTATCTGAGTCATTTTATATCGAATATGTCAAATAGATGTCAACCCTTCTTGACATTAATTAAAAAGGACACCAAATTCCTTTGGGAAGAGAAACACCAACAAACACTTGAGGATCTTAAGCAATACTTAATGACACCTCCTGTTTTGGCAAACCCTATCTTGCGAAAAGCTTTACTTTATACTACGACCTTAGATGACTTTCTCGGAGCCCTGTTAGCTCAGTTAAATGATGACGGTAAAGAAAAATTGTTTCATTGTTTAAGCCAATGTATAATACCAGCAGAGATAAAGTATCCTCCTAATGAGAAGCATTGTCTAGCATTAATTTTTTCTACCCAAAAGCTTAGACATTACATGCTCACTCATAAGGTCAACCTTATTTTGAAAGTTAACCTGTTGCAATATTTGATGACCCAACCAACACTTTTTTAGATGTTTAGCAAGGTGATCGATGATTGTATTACAATCCGATAAAACTTTTGTACCCCTTCTCACTATCAAAGGACCAAATTTGGTAGATTTTCTCGCAGTGAACCCACTACCGGCTGGGTCCCCTTGACATACCTAAAAATTAACTACTTTTCATATATAATTTATTCTTGATTTTAATGGTTTTTAATGATATTACACTTTAAAGGAATGTATTATGCATATTTTTGATTTCAGGTACAAGAAATGAACTTTTAGAGAAAATGAAGCAATAAAGGTGCAATTTGGAGTGAAAACGAGCAAGAAAGAAAATTTCAACATGGCACATACTGATAAGTCTTTTTATGATTAATCTACTTTACATTTCTCACATGTTTTTGAATGAAACTACACTATAGAGAAAGGTTGTTTTCATGCTAAATAAGAATATCTTTTAAGAGAGAAACACAACTAAAACAAGGCGAATCGAAGCTAAAACAGAGCCAAACAAAGGAAAATGGTGGAGTTGTTGCAAGGTGGCGGAAGATGCTTCAAACTGGAGCATGATGCGCCAAAATCCAGAAAACTGGTGCATGATGCACCTGATTTGGCGCAAGAAGCGCCAAAGATGACTTTTTGCCGCTTATTGCGGTTCGGGACAAGCGATTATTGCGGTTCGGGACAAGTTTTGGGCAAATTTTTTTAGGGACACTTGTTATAAACACCCCTAGGAGTGATTCCATGCATCTAGACACTTTGGAAAGTTAAGATGAATCCACAACAAGATGACTTTGAGGATTCTCTGATAGACGACTCTCTGCCAGAGTTACAGGTTTTTTGAAACATGTATTATGAAGGAATGTCTACTCGTTTTCACTCCAAATTGCACCTTTACAGCTTTAAAGGAATGTATTATGCATATTTTTGATTTCAGGTACAAGAAATGAACTTTTAGAGAAAATGAAGCAATAAAGGTGCAATTTGGAGTGAAAACGAGCAAGAAAGAAAATTTCAACATGGCACATACTGATAAGTCTTTTTATGATTAATCTACTTTACATTTCTCACATGTTTTTGAATGAAACTACACTATAGAGAAAGGTTGTTTTCATGCTAAATAAGAATATCTTTTAAGAGAGAAACACAACTAAAACAAGGCGAATCGAAGCTAAAATAGAGCCAAACAAAGGAAAATGGTGGAGTTGTTGCAAGGTGGCGGAAGATGCTTCAAACTGGAGCATGATGCGCCAAAATCCAGAAAACTGGTGCATGATGCACCTGATTTGGCGCAAGAAGCGCCAAAGATGACTTTTTGCTGATTATTGCGGTTCGGGACAAGTTTTGGGCAATTTTTTTTAGGGGCACTTGTTATAAACACCCCTTGGAGTGATTCCATGCATCTAGACACTTTGGAAAGTTTTTTTATGAGTGGATATGTCTCTTGGATCAATGTACATATCTTTTGAATTCAAAAGAGTAAGCTCGGAGGCAACCTTTTATAAAAGAGAGAGAAGTCTAGGGGGCAGGCAACATTTTATAAAAGAGAGAGAAGTCTAGGGCTTGAAGAGGAGATTTGGGGGCGTGTGTGTGTGTAAGTGAGTGGCATGAGAATGAGAAGAAGGAAAGAGAGAGAGAGAGAGAGAGCGAAAGATAAAGTCAAGGGCTTGGTGATTTTCTTCAAGAATTGTAAGAGGAGAGGGAAGGTGACAAATTTCTTCTTCATTACACTTCTAAGAGAGATTTGAGAGTGCATGTAAGGATAGAAAGGATTGAAGAGAACTTCTAGGGATTTTCTTGGGCAGGATTGCGAGATATATTGAATCTTTTATTTTATTTATTTTTTAAACTTGTTTTTATATATGAACTTTGTGTTTTGTCGTTTCTTTCTCATGAATTCTGAGTAGTCTTCTTTATCATTCTCCCTACTTTGGGATATGATTTTGTGAAGAATTGATATTTTGTGAAGAATTGATTTTGTGAAGAATTGATTTTATTTTATACGGTTTTAAATGTTAATAATCTGTGCTGATTTGAACACGGATATATTCTAAAAGGGTTATGATTTATAAAACATGGGGAGAATCACATTTGATATCATGGGAGAGTATTTCATCAATGAGATTGAGTGCTAATAAATAGCAAAATGTACTTTGTTGGATGTAGAATTGGAGATTTTAAGGTGACAGATTAAATTCCCAATTTAGTCCAATTGATTGAAAAATGATGTGAGATTGTTAGCCCTCAGGTGAGGGAGTAGTGGGAGCTCTAGAGTTACAGACAGTATCTGATACACCAGAAATATATGTATTTTTAGACCCATATTTTATTCTCATTTTTGTTGATATTGCACTTTAATGGAAGGTATTTGTACGTTTTCATTAATTTTTAATGTTTTCTTGTAGGTTGTTGAATTTCAGAACTTGGAGCAAAAAGGAAGCGAAAAGGATGAAATTTGGAGTCAAAATGGAGAGGTTGAAAATTTATTCAGTGCCGATGGCGCCAGACTAGGCACCGATGATGCCGTTTAACACAGAACATGAAATTAAATTACGGACCACTGGCACCGACGGAGCTAGAATGGGCGCTGACGGCACTAGTGTTGGTTCAGACCCTCTTTCTAGAAGATTCAACAAATTTGGAAGCGTTTTGAAGACTTTTTTGATGCACCTATTGGAGAACCGACTGTAGGCTCTAATTGGTGTTGAAATTGATCAAAAAATTGGCTCCTTTTCGTCATTCCTCACCACCATTCATTCTCTTACATACCATACATTTTTCCATATTCATTCCACCACCATTTTGGAGTCCATTAGTGATTTTTCTTTACAAATTTAGAGTTTTTGTGTTGATATTAAGTGTTAATCTTTCTCTAAGAGTGTTGGAGAAGGAGAAAGTGAGAGATTTCTTCTTCCTACATTTCCTAAGAAAGGCTACAAGGTATTTTTTTTAGAAAGGGTTTCAGAAAAGTGTTATTTTTTTATATAGTGTTGTATGAACTTTTTTTTATATATGAAATTTATATTTTGTAGTATCTTTCTCATGAAGACTGAGTAGTTTCCTTTATCATTCTCCCTACTCCGAGATATAGTAAAATGATGGGATAATATGGATGTTCCAATGATAAAACATAAAATAAATTGTGATGATTTTTCAACTCCTAACTTAATTTACTTTTCGATCTAGCCAATTGAATTGTTAAAGTTTGTTTTGAAACATATTATCTGGGAAATGGAGTAAGAGTTCTACAACAGAGTGAAGATCACATTTGATTCCATGAAGGAGAATTTTATTCATGGAATTTAAGTACAAATAACTAGGGAAATATATATATTGATGGATGTAGAATTGGATATTTTAGGGTGACAGACTAAAATCCCCAATTCGGTCTTAGTGTTTAAGAACTAAAGTGAGAGTTAGCCTTCAGGTGAAGGGAAGTGAGAGCTCTGGAGTGGGAGCCAGTATCCTCCTACCCTAGCCACGGATTTAGGGACTAAAACACTGTATTAGGGTAGAGAATTAAAACTGCTCGTATTTAGCATAATACATATTAAAACTATTTATCTCATCTCATTTTACCAAAATCTCATTGTAGTGGGAAAGATGTTTTTTCACATAAGAAATCTTCATCACATAAACATAGTTTAATAGTTTAGTAGTTACTATTTAAACTTTGCATTTCAGTTTTGCTAGTAGTTAAATAATTTAGTTCTGATAATATCTTAACATTCAAAGTTAGTGACAGTAATTTCATTTTGCTTTCAGTGAATTTCCTAGTTGATTTATCATTTCAAATTTAAACATTCCCCATGGGATTGATATTTGGGGCTTAAATAGACAGTCTTTTATTACTTGATAATGATAAGTATACTTGCTTAGAATCTCAACATTAATTACTTAAATTTTTTATTTATAAGAGATTACATGAAGTTTTTGGCGTCGTTGCGTAGCGTACTCAACTTTATAACTTTTGTACAACTATATTTCATCATGAGATCAAGTTTTTGGCGCTGTTTCCAAGGTAGGTAAAAGTAAATTTAATAGATTTGGTAAATTAAGGAATTTAAAGATAAAATAACGAAAAAATAAATTAAAAAAAAATTCAAAAATCCAAAAAGAAAATTACTTTTATTTAAGAATAATTTTTAAGAAATTTTTCTTTGTTTATTAAATTTGTTTATGTGAAATATTATTTCTGAAAGTTTAGTACCTTATGATTCAGAATTAGAACATACTATTAGAAAAATTCAAAAACAATAGAGGGAAATTAACAACTTAAACAAAATGGTGAATAACTTAGATAATCAAATTAATGAAAATCGACAAAGACCTTTAAATAATTTTGCTAATCCAATAGCAGATGAACTTCAATTAACTATTTAAAATCCTGATGTTGTTGATAATTCATTTGAGCTTAAACCTGTTATTATCCAAATGGTACAAAATAATCAGTTTGGGGGAACACCTACTGAAGATCCTAACTTACATCTTGCTAGTTTTTTTAAAATTTGTGCTACTTTTAAATATGAGGGAGTGTCTAAAGATGTTGTTAGGCTTAAAATTTTTCTTTTTTTCCTTAGGGGATAAAGGTAAAGCTTAGTTAAATTCACTAGCACCTGCATCTATCAGAACTTGGGGAGAGCTAGCACAAAAATTCTTGGCTAAATATTTTCCACCCTCGAAAACTGCTATGCTTAGAAATGATATTACATTTTTTTTTTAGTTTGAAGGGGAATCAATATATGAATCTTGGGAAAGATTTAAAGATCTTCTTAAAAAATGTCCACACCATGCTTTACCAGATTGGTTAATAATTCAAACATTTTACAATGGATTAGTAGGATCACTTAGATCTATTATAGATGCTGCTGTAAGTGGATCACTAATGTCAAAACCTTTTTATGAAGCATATTCTTTAATTGAAGAAATGGCTATAAATAATTTTTAATGGCCATCTGAAAGGGTAAATCCTAAGAGAGTAGCTAGTATTTATGACTGATGCAATGTCCATTTTGGCATCTCAAATTGCTGCTATTTCAAAGAAGATTGATCAAATTGGAGTGAATTATTCTCAAATACCCCCAGTATTAGAGGAAAACTCACTAGGATAGATAATTGATAGTCAATCATCATATGAAACTTTAAATGCTATAAATAATCACAATAATAACCAATATTCTAATTATTATAACTCTGGATGGAAGAATCACCCTAATTTTAATTGGAATAATTATAATAATTCAGTGAATCCCTCTAGAAATTTGAACAAATAAGGAAATCCAAATTATCAACCTTATTATCCTCCTTGATTTAACTCTAATCCTAAACCACAAGTTAAGGAAAAGAAGTTGACAATGGAAGAAGTAATGTTGAACATGGGAAATCAAATACTAAATCAAGGGGTTGCTATTAGAAATATTAAAAATCAATTAGGACATATTGCTACTTCACTTAGTAACAGACCTTCGGGAATTCTTCCGAGTGCTGTGAAAGTTAATTCAAAAGATCAAAATAAGAAGCAAATTAAAGCTATTTAATTGAGAAATGGAAAAAATGTTGAAACAAGAATCCAAGAAGAAACTGAAGTTGATGAAGAGAAGGAAGAAATTGAAAGTGACCACAATGAAAATGAACAAATACGAGTTCCCATAGAAAAATCATCAGAAGAATCATTACCTCCGTTTCCTCAAAGACTGAAGCAGAAGAATAAAGATTAAAAATTTACAAAATTTTTGGAAATCCTTAAAAATTTAATGATAAACATTCCTGTCGTTGAAGCTTTGGAGAAAATGCCAAGTTATGTGAAATTTACGAATGATATACTAAAAAAGAAAAGGAATTTTATAGATCATGAGACCGTTACACTCAGTGAAGAGCATAGTGCTATTATTCAGAAAAAGCTTCTCAAAAAATTAAAAGATCCTGGTAGTTCTACTATACCATGTGCTATTAGTGAAAATTTTTTCTGGAAAAGACTTCTGTGATTTAGGAGTGAGTATCAATCTTATGCCTCTATTGATTTTTAAATGTTTAGATTTAGGAGAGAATTTGGGAGAGATTTTCCTTACTATTGTAACTGTTAGTTAACTGATGGATCAATAATGTATCCAAAAGGAGTTATAGAAGATTTATTAGTAAAAGTGGATAAATTTATTTTCACTATAGACTTTATAATATTAGATATGGAGGAAGATTTATTTTTAAACAAAATTAGTTCGATTTAAAAAAATGGTTGGTTGAAGCAAAATAATAGGAAGAGCTGTGATAGATGTTCAAAAAGAAGAATTAGTAAGGAGAGTTAATGATAAAGAAGTAACATTTAATATTGCAAAAGCTATGAAATATCCTGCAATTGAAAAAGATAATGAATGTTTTAGGATGGAAGTAACTGATTAACTTAGTGAACAGTTTAAGGAAGAGTTTGAAGACAAATTAAAGCAAGGAGATTTTTTGAAAACAACGATGAAATAATAGAAGAAAATATAGATTATATTCAGAACATATTTAAAATGTTAGATTTGTTGGAAAATGATAATAATAATCTTATTCTTTCAAGTATTAAGCCACCTAGACTTGAACTAACAATATTACCTACCTATTTAAAATATGTGTTTTTAGGAGATTCATTTACATTGCTTGTTATTGTACTATTTGTATTAATGGAAATTCAAGAACAAGAATTAATAGAGATGTTGAAAAGATATAAAAAGGCTTTTGGATGGACTTTAGCAGATATTAAAGGAATTAGTCCTTCAATATGTATACACAAAATTTTTTAGATGAACAATACAAACCTAAAGCTGATCCTAAGAGGAGATTAAACCCAACAATGAAAGTAGTTGTTAAAAAAAAATTTTAAAAAATTTTAAAATGGTTAGATGCGTTAGATGCTAAAATTATATATCCTATTTCAAACAGTGCTTAAGTAAGTCCAATTCACTGTGCCCCAAAGAAAGGAGGAGTAACTGTTGAAAAAAAAAAATGAATTAGTTCCAATAAGACAAGTTACTGGTTGGCGAATTTGTATTGACTGTAGAAAATTAAATATGGTCGCAAGGGAAGATCATTTTCCTTTACCCTTTGTAGACCAAATATTGGATAGATTGGTTGGAAACAAATATTATTACTTTCTAGAAGGATATATCGGTTATCACCAAATTTTAATTACTCTAGAGGATCAAGAGAAAACAACATTTACAAGCCCTTATGGAACATTTGCTTTTTGTATAATGTCTTGTGGATTATGCAATGCACCTGCAACATTTCAAAGATGTATGATGCCAATTTTTAGTAATTTTATTGAACATGGAATGAACATGGAATGGAATGATTTTTCTGTATTCAAAACTTTGCTTGAATTATGTTTAAATAATTTAGAAAAAGTTTTAGAAGTATGTGAAAGAATCAACCTAGTACTAAGTACTAAAGTGGGAAAAAAGTCAATTTATGGTTGTAGGAGATATTGTACTTGGGCATAAAATTTTTGAAAATGGCATGGAAGTAGATCTTGCAAAAATTCAAGTTATTAAAAAATTACCACCTCCTACTAATGTTAGAGGGGATAAGAAGCTTTCTAGGACATGCTGGATTATATAGGCACTACATAAAAAACTTTTCAAAAATAACGAAGCCATTATGCCAACTTTTAGAAAAATATATGAAATTTGATTTTAACGAGGAATGCATAAAAGTATTTCAAATATTGAAAGAAAAATTAATCACTCCACCTATAATAGTTTCACCTAACTGGGAAAAACCATTCAAAATAATGTGCGATCCTAGTGATTATGCTATTGGGGTTGTTTTAGGACAAAGGCACAACATGGTTTTTAAAGTAATATATTATGCTAGTAAAACTCTAAATGATCCTCAAATCATTTAAACTACTACTGAAATAGAATTATTAGCTATTGTTTATGCCTTTGATAAATTTTGACCTTACTTAATTGGAACTAAATGTATAGTACATACAGATCATTATGTGATTAAATACTTGATGCAAAAGAAGGATGCTAAATCAAGACTAATTAGATGGATACTTCTTTTGCAAGAGTTTGATTTTATCGTAGTTGATAGAACGTGTTATGCCGATATACTAAATTATATTGTAAGTCATATTCTACCACCACATATTAAAAATCAGCAATTAAAGAAATTTATATATGATTCAAAATTCTATTTTTGGGATGACCCATATTTATATAAATAATATAAAGATCTAATTATTAGGAGGTCTATGGCTTATGAAGAAACTAAACAAATAATTGAAAGATGTCATGATTCTGAATTTGGAGGACATTTTCGAACAAATAGAACTACATATAAAATTTTGTAAGATGGATTTTATTGGCCTACTCTTTTTAGAGATGTTAATGAATATATTAAAACATGCGATAGATGTCAGCGAGCAGGAAATATTTCTAGAAGAAATGAAATGCCTAAAAATTACACATTAGAAGTAGAAATTTTTGATGTGTGGGGATTATATTTTATGAGACCATTTATGCCTTAATGTGGAAATATATATATATATATTACTTGCTGTTGATTATATGCCCAAATGGATTGAGGCTATTGCTGTATCAATATGTGATGCTCGGAGTGTTTCTAAATTTTTAATTAAAAATATTTTTAAAAGATATGTAATACCGAGCGTATTTATTACAGATGGAGGATCTCATTTTAGGAATAAGAGAATCGAATAATTAATTAAGAAATACGATATTATGCATGGATTCTCTACTGCTTATCATCATCAGACTAGTGGTCTAGCAGAGATATCAAATCGTGAAATTGAGTGAATTCTAGAAAATTTGTAAATCCTTATAAATTGGATTAGTTAGCTAGATTAGATACTACATTATGGGCATGAAAAACTACTTATAAGTCTCATATAGGAATGTCCCCACATAGACTTATTTTTGGAAAAGCATGACATTTACCAGTACAATTGGAGCATAAAGCATTTTGGGCTATTAAAGAATTTAATTTTAATTTAAAGGATACTGGTGAGAAAAGATTATTACAGTTCAATGAACTTGAGGAGATTAGAAATGAAGCATATGGTAATGCAAAAACCTATAAAGAGAAAATGAAATTATGGCTTGATCGGAAAATTATTAAAAAGAAGTTTGAACCTACACAAGAAGTTTTATTATATAATAAAAGATTGAGATTATTTTCAGGAAAATTGAAATCCAGATGGTTAGGATAATTTAAAGTGATTAAAGTCTATCATTATGGAACTGTTCTTATTAAAGATCCTAACACTGGAAAGATATTTAAAGTTAATGGGCATCGATTAAAAGATTTTTATGAATGGCACATACCACAGTTTAAAGAAGTTTTAATGTTAAGTCAACCCAACTAAATAAATGGTGCGTTGGGCAGACGATGTTAAACCAATCTCTTTGTGGGAGGCAACCCATATATAAATGTATATATTTGTGCATTATTATTTTATCTGATAAGTGTTTTATATATTAGGGTATAATAATCCTACGCAATTTTCTATATCATAAATTTAAACAAATATTGGTATTGGAGCAAAATTTGGAATCAAATTAAACAAACAAAAACGAAAAAAATGAAAAGATGTGTTTTTGGCCCCTTGCGTGGACGACGCCCGCTAGATAGACCATGGCGCCGACAGAGCCATCCGGAGCGCCGACGGCATCCCAAGCAGTTTCGTTCAGTTTTGATGTTTGTGGCTCCTTAATAAGTGTCGGGAGGTGTTGTTAAAGTCCTAAAAATTGCCTTGGACGACCATAAACTTCCTATTTTTTAATTTCATGGCTTCCAATTCCAGAATACTTCTAGGTATGGAGTTTTCAATAGAAGAAAATTTATCAATTTTGACGCGCAGAGATTATACGACAAAGTCATTACGAAGAAGAGGGTTATCAAGGAAAGAAACTTTGTCAATCATGAATTGATTAATCCAAGTTCTCCGATTGATAAAATCATTGTATAAAGATGATGGGAAGTTCTGTGCTACACTTGCTACACTACTGCTGCAGTTGCTGCAGTTGTTGTACCAGTGGTGAAGGAATTCTATGCCAACTTACATGGATATACCCAAGGAGTAGTCTTTGTACGAGGTAAGACTGTACCATTTACTCCGACACAAATGAATGAGTTGTATATGATATAAAACATTCCAATATGTCATTATACAAACTTTATCCCAATGAGAGGTTTGATGCAAGATGTCTATAATTTTCTGACGGATGAAAGTGATATTTGGGAAATGCGAGATGAGGGATATGTTAGTTTCTCTACTTCATTGCTTAATCCAATATCAAAACAGTGGCATTTCTTCATTTCTGCAAAATTACTCCCTACCATTAACATTACTAGAGTCACCAAAGAAAGTGTAATTTTAAATTACTGCATTCAAATGGAAAAGCCCATTGAAGTAGGATCTATCATTTTTAAATCTGTTATGGGTATTACTGTGAATGGGCCAATATATGGACTTGGAAATCCTTCTACAATTTTCCTACTTTGCAGTCAATCTCAAGTTCCATATGAAAGTTGGGAAAAAGTTTTATTACCTTGGGAGCCCATGATTCCTATTGATCATAATTATGTTGGGAATAGAAATGAAGCATGAGATACTATCTTGGATCATTCATCACATGCTTCAACTCCATTAATGCCACAAAAAGTTGGAAGTTCACTGGCTTTGGAAAATAAAATGAAGAAAATTGAAAGAGATCTTCAGAGTATAAAGAATGCAATAGAAAATCTTAAATACCTTTCAATCACCTAGATCGGAGGACGAAGGAGAATTTTGAACATACTGGAACAATTGAAGAAGGATTAGTGCAAATGTTTAAGGAAAAAGGATGGATCGAAGAAAATTCAACGGATCAATTCCAGTACCAAGCCTTCTACAATATGTACATTCATTACTAGTCTATGGGAGATATTAGGCGAGGAGAAAGTACTGAAGATGTGGCAGAATAATTGAAGGATTTGGACTCTCTACTAGTTTAAAATACTTATGTATTTAATGTTATTGTGTGGCTTTGATATAGTTTACTTTGCTTTAAAATTCTGAACTTTGATTTTGTGTATAATTATGTGTCGGTGTTTAGTGTTGTGGCTTGATTTTGACGTTGAATTGTAATTTAATTTGCTTTATATATTTAGAAGTGTTATTAAAAACTTGTTTTTGTAAAAGTGTATTTTCATATATAAAAGTTAGTTTGGTGTTGTTTGTGAAAATGTTTATTTTTGAATTATTTTTAGATAAAAATTTGTGTTAAAAATACTACAAAGACTTTGGAATAAATTGAAAATTGTGAAAATCAAAAAATAAAATTTTTTGGCCCTCAGCGCCAACGGCGCTGGCACGGGCGCCGACAGCACCCTCAGCCCGAGAACACCTTAAACCTTAAATATCGTTATTTGCACCGTAAAACTCCATTTTTACCCTTTGAGTCACCTTCAAACTCCAGTTTTTGCACCTAGGGCTTGAGTTTGCTTAGATTTGAAGTGATTTTAAGGCAATGGAAGTTCGGATTTTATATTATCTAGGTTAGAGCTACACTTTGAACTAAAAATTTTTTATTTTCACCAAGGATTTATCTCACATTACTGAGATCCAAAAATTTTGGAATTTTTTGAGAGATTTTGAGAAAATTCTTTGATGAAGAACTCTTACTTAGTAGATTTGTGTTTTAAGACTTTTACATTGTGATTTTTGGAATTTTGGGAATTTATTCAAATTTTTTATCAATTTTTTCTTAGATTTACCATGGGACCTAGAATGAGCAAAGGAAAGAGAAAAGTGGACTATGAGGAACAAAAATTTGTCAGCTTCAAAGCTAGTACTCGTTTCCATAGTCTACTTGAAAATAAAAAAGTGATTCCGGATCGTGGATTTAAAAATCCGAATGGAGAAGTCGAGCGATTGATCAATGCTCGGCAGTGGGAAAATTTTTGTTATTTTACTGCCGATGCAATTATTTGTGTAGTAATGGAGTTCCATGCCAATTTTAAAGAGACTTCTAAATACTTTGTTTTTGTTCGTGGGAAAATAGCAGAGTTTACTCCAAGTAAAATTAATGAATTTTATCAATTAGAAGATGTGTACAGTTGACAGTATATATCAATTTTTGCTACGAATGAGGCCTTGGATGAGATTATTTTTTTTCTTATTGATGGAAGAGGAACCTGGAAGGTGAAAAATGGTATTAAGATAAACTTTCCTCTTTCTATGTTAAATGTAGTATCTAAAGCCTCACACTACTTTATTTCTATAAGAATGATACCGACAAATCATCAAAGTGAGGTTACAAAGGATAGAGCCATCCTGAAATTCTATATCCAGCAGGTGATGAGGATAGATGTAAGCTTTATCATTTATATGAACACTAGATCTATTGCTTTGGGAGAGACCACTCGTGGTTTAGCACACCCTGCCCTGATCCTCACACTCTGTGAATAGGCAGGAGTTGATTTTAAAGCTAAGGAAGAGAGGATTGAGCCTCTAAAACCTATTGGGCTAGCCAATATAAAGACATATGAATCTCATGTTGGATGGAGGTCTGGAAGTAAGACCAGAGATATTCCTTCTACTTCGAGGACCTCTACTTCTAGTGACCCTCCTCTTTGAGATCTTTTGGATTAAATTATGAACCAACAGGGAGATATCTTGAGAATGGATCATAGAATGAAAAACATGGAGGCCAGAAATGCTCACATTGATGATTTGATAAACTAAAGTTTGAATATGATGCTGCTTATGATGATGCGATGGTGAGATATATGAAGGGTGATCAATCAGTCCAGTTTCCTACACACTCTGTCTTTACTCCATATCACAGCAGAATTTGAATGTGGAAGAAGAAGAAGAAGAAGATGATGATTGGCGATATGTTAGTTTGATCTTACTTTTAGTTTATGTTTGATTATACTTTGTTATTTTTTTGTTTGTTTTTGTTATATTATTGAGACTATTTGTTGTTAGATAGTGAGACTCTATTTTATTTTAGATATTAAGTTTGTGAACTGTAGAATCATAAAACTGTTTGTTATTTGAAATTCAGTTTAGTTCGGTTGTTAGTAGTTGGTATTTTGTTAAAAGTATTGTAATTAAACTCTTTCTTAACATATTTTATATGTAATATGTGATATTTAATGTTTTAAGTCTTATAGCCTTTCATATTAGCACCTGCAATATTTCAGAATTAAGTTTCAAAATCAAAACCTTCAACAAGTAAGTCTTTTCTTTATGTACTTAATGATTTCTATCACCCTTTATTTTTTTTAGTTTTTCATGCCAAATCTTTTAAAAATTTAAGTTTGGAGGGAGGGGGGAAAAAAATTTCCTTTTTCAAGAAAGAAATTTAATTTTATTTGTCCTCATTTAGCTATATTTTTTTAAAAAAATTTAAATTTAACAAGAACTGTGGTATTGAGATTAACTTTAGGTAACTATATTTATGTTTCTAAATATATAGTAAATTTAAGTGAAAATTTTCAATAATAAAGGTTAATTTTTGTGAGTAAGATATTTGGTATAAGAGAATAAGACTATGTTTTTCTATTTTAAGTAAAGAAATTTTTAATTTTGAAGTATTAAAAATCTTAAAGAATCATGTAAGAAGAAAATAATTAAACTTTATGAATCTTTAAGCTAATATAAATTTGTTAATAGAAAAAATGTGAAAAGTTTTTGACTTTAAGAAGAGGATAGTGAAGTTTAAAATCATTATAGGTTATCCAGATATGGTAATCCGTATATATATGTATATATATATAAAGAAAAGAAAATAAAAAGCATTGAAAAGGATCCTAGAAAGAAAATAAAAGAAAAAGATATATGGGAGAAGCTTGAGGAGATGCATAATTAAAAATTGGCTTCACTTGAATCAACTTAAAGAGGAAGGCTTAACTATATTTTCTAAACTTATATTTGAGTATTAACTTATTTAATAGTAAAGTTTCATGAAGTTCTTTTCCATATGAATACTCTCAGTGACTTTAATATGACAATTTACAATTTTTTTCTTGAAAAGAATAGAGAATCCGAAATCTTAGATTTGATTGCTAGATTTTCTTATACCTTCAGTATTAACTGGAGTTGTTTTAATTTTTTCTTAAGATATGCTATTCTATTTAGTTGACTAAAACATGGAAATCTAGATATCAAATTCTTTACCATAAGTCATATTTTTAGTAGGAAGGGAGTTACTTGAGGACATGTAACATGTAAGTTTGGGGGATTTTTAATACACTAAAAATATACCCATATTTTACACTTATTTTTAGTGATATTGCACTTTAATGGAAGGTAATTTTAATGTTTTCTTGCAAGTTTTTGAATTTTAGAACTTGGAACAAAAAAGAAGCAAAAAGAATGAAATTTGGGGTCAAAATGGAGAAGTTGAAAATTTGTTCGGTGCCGACAGTGCCAAACTGGGTGCCAACGACGTCGTTTAACGGAGAACATCGATATCAATTACGGACCACTGGTGTTGACGGTGCCAGTGTCCGTTCAGACCCTATTACTAGAAGATTCAACAAATTTGAACTCTTTTTGAAGAGTTTTTGGATGCACCTATTGGAGAACTGACTCTAGGCTCTATTTGGGGAACCGACTCTAGGCTTTATTTGGGGTCAAAATTGATCAAAAAGGAGACTATTCCTGTCATTTCATCCCCTCCATTCAACCTTCTACACATCACACATTCTTCCATTTTTCATTCCACAACCATTTAAAGTCTAGTTCTTATAATTTAGAGTTTTGTGGTGAGATTAAGTGTGAACTCTTCTCTAAGAGTGTTGGAGAAGGAGAAAAGTGTGAGATTTCTTCTTTCCACTATTGCCTAGGATAGGCTACAAGGGATTTGCTTTAAGAAAGAGTTTCAGATAAGTGTTGCTTTTTTATATATTGTTGTATGAACTTTCTTTTTTATATGAAATATGTGTTTTGTTGTATATTTCTCATGAATTTTGAATAGTTTCCTTTATCTTTCTCCTTAATCTGAGATATAGTAAAATAAAGGGATAATATGGATGTGCGAATGTTAAAATATATAATAAATTGTGATGATTTTTCAACTCTAAAATTAATTTACTTTTCAATTTGGCCAATTGAATTGTTAACTTTTGTTGTGAAACATATGATCCAATAAATGAAATATGACTTCTACAGTAGAGTGAGGATCACATTTGATTCTATGAAGGAGAATTTCATTCATGTAATTAAGTGCAAATAAATAGGGATATATATATATATATATATATTGATGGGTGTAGACTTGTAGATTTTAGGGTGACAAACTAAAATCTCCAATTTGATCTTAGTTTTTAAGAACTAAAGCGAGAGTTAGCCTTTAGGTGAAGGGAAGTGGGAGCTCTGGAGTGGGAGCCAGTATCCTACTAGCCTAGCGACGGATTTAGGGGCTAAACCTAGATTAGCCAATAATTTTCTATAACACTATATCTGACTAGAGAATTAAAACTGCTCCTATTTGACACAATACATATTAAACTAATTATCTCATCTCATTTTATCAAAATCTCATTGTAGTGGGAAAGATGCTTTTTCACAAAAGAAATCTTCATCACATAAACATAGTTTAAAAGTTTAGTAGTTATTGTTTAAACTTTGCGATTCAGTTTTGCTTGTAGTTAAATAATTTAGTTCTGATAATATCTTAACATTCAAAATTAGTGACAATATTTTTGTTTTACTTTATGTGAATTTCCTAGTTGATTTATCATTTTAAATTTAAACCTGCCCCATGGGATCAATATTTGGGTCTTAAATAGAATGTCATGTATTACTTGATAACAATACATATACTTACGTAGAATCCCAACATTAATTGCTTAAATTTCTTATTTATAAAACATTACATCAAGTTCTTGGCGTTGTTGCATAGCGGAGTCAACTTTATATATTTTGCACAACTATATTTCATCGTGGGATTAGTATCCTCCCAGCCTAACCACGAAATTAGGGACCAAACTCTGGATTTCCTGGGTGACAGACCCATGTTACCGGTCAACGAAAGATACTTAAAGAAATATTATACAATTTAATGTTCTCTAGGATGAATTTTGAAAGTGATACTTTTTCTGAGGATAACTATTTAGCCAGTGTCTATGACTTGGTCCAAAGATTTGTTACAAAAGTAATTTTAACAAAATGAGATTTAAAAAATTTGCACCTTTAAGACTTCCATTTAAGTTTTTAATTCCGTAAAGTTAAATTAAATAAAATTCTTGCACATATATAACGTAAAATCCACTTAATAATAATTGTTATTGTTATTGTTCTTATTTGTTTTAAATCTCAGCTTTCTGATGTTTTCTTATTTTTCTGCATGAAAATATCAGGTCAGAAGCTAATTTTCTCCTTTAATAATGGCTTGAATAATGCAATTGATAGAGAGAAGGCAGCCCAGGGTTGCATTATAAATTTCAACTTTGATTATGGCAAAGTCAATTTGTACTATGAGGGCCCTCTAATGAACATTGTCAGTTGTTGGGAAATAGAAGGGCTATAGTAATTACTTCATATCAATAATGAAGAAGATTCTACGCTGAAGAGGAAAAAGGTGGTAAAATTTCTAGCTGCACATGACCCGATGGAAAGGGTCAATCACTAGCGATCAATGATCACAACACCGACATGAGACTTAGTTGGTACTTCTGTAGAAAGAGTTCCAGATGCGCCACTAAGAAGGACACAACGCAGAAATGCCAGCGGTCACAAATACAAATCCTTTGAGTGACTGAAAAAGAGACGTGCCAAGGAAGTAGCCAAGAGGCTTACTTCAAATCATGAGGAGGAGTTGTACGACCTGAGCTTGAAAGAGACATCCACTAGTTCTCCGGTCATAAAGGATGAGCCAAATATTTTTGCAGAGCCAACACCTTCAATGACCCCTGATAGGCTTTACGTAGGATGCCTTACGTGTAATGCAAAGATCTCGAGATGGACACCAGCAATGAGAGCATTTATAGAATGTCTAGAGTGTATCTTCATCCACCGGGAGCATTACAGGACATTTGAAAAATATACAATTGCATCCATGATATTCAAAAGTGTCGAGCATCTAGATATGGAGTTGTATATACCGAGGTTTGGAGAGCCACAATAGTTATGGATTTCTTCAGAGGCCGAGTCAGAGAAGCCACCTCAACAGTTAGAGAGAATCCCTAGTTCAAAGCTGAAAAAGATGAGTAGTGTCCAGAAGCAAGAAGTTTATTACTATAAAGAGATCCAAGGATACTTACTTAATATCCTAAAGGGACTCGAGTTACATACTGGAGTGTTCTCTTAAAGTGATGAAATAAAGATCCTTGAATGTGTTTTTGATCTAAGAGCTAGAGGCTGAGTTGGTTTGTTGAAAAAAAGGTGTATTCCGAGTAGTGGAAATGGATGTGTGGAAAGGGACGATCACTATTCAATGTGGATGCTGTTACAATTTTGTTAAGGACAAGCAAGTGAACCCCTGAGGCATTTTGAGATATGATGAGGTGGATCCTATGTCATCGACGATATAGGTAATGATCAAAAGGATGTGGAGGTGGAGTATATTCCAATGGATTGTATTAGGATATGCTGCTTTTTACAAAGTACCTTCAGGGGGTTTATGCGCCAAAATCTAGAGAACTGGCGCATGATGCTCCTAATTTGGCAAAAGATGCGTAAGAGATAACTTTTGTGGATTAAGGCAGTTTGGGAAAAAATTTGCGTGAATTTTTAAAGGGACACTAGTTCTAGAGTGATTTAATGCATCTAGACACTTTGGAAAGCTCTTTTATGATGGGATATGTCTCTTGGATCAATGTACATGCCTTTTGAACGGTTGCAGCCTTTTATAAGAGAAAGGAACATCTAGGGCTTGAAGAGGAGTTTTGAGGGCATGTGTGTGTGTGTGTGTGTGAGTGGCGTGAGAGTGAGAAGAATGAAGGAGAGAGAGAGAGAGAGAGAGAGATAAAGTCAAGGGCTTGGAGATTTTCTTCAAGGATTGTAAGAGGAGAACGAAGGTGACAAATTTCTTCTTCATTACACTTCTAAGAGAGAACTGAGAGTGCTTGTAAAGAGGGAAAGACTTGCAGAGAACTTCTAGGAATTTGCTTGGGAAAGAATTGTGAGATAAGTTGAGTTTTTTATTTCTTTTTTTTTAACATGTTTTTATATATGAAATTTGTGTTTTGTCGTATCCTTCTCATGAATTCAGAGTAGTTTTCTTTATCCCTCTCCTTACTATGAGATATGATTTGGTGAAGAACTAATTTTGTTTTATATGGTTTTAAATGTCAATAATTTATGATGATTTGAACCCAAATATGTTCCGAAAGGGCTATGATTTCTACAACATGGAGAGAATCATATTTGATTTCATGAGAGAGTATTTCATCCATGGGATTAAGTGCAATAAAAAATGAAAATATACTTTGTTGGATGCAGAATTGGAGATTTTAAGGTGACATATTAAAATCCTCAATTTGATCGAGTTGATTAAAAACTGATGAGAGATTGTTAGCCCTCAGGTGTGGGAGTAGTGGGAGCTATAGAGTGGCATCCAATATCCTCCCAGCCTAACCACAGAGTTAGGGACCAAACTCTGGATTAGTCAATGTTCTTTGTGCACTTAGAAGATAGTTAAGAATAGGATTGCTCCTATTTGGCACAAAGCAATTTATATACTTTTTCAAATTATTTTAATTTCTTCACTAACCATGTACAAATTATAAAGAGGAAGGATGCTTTCTTAAATTTAAACTCTTTGACATAAAAACAAAACTTTGTTTTGTCTTAGTAAATTTAATTTTGAAGTTTAGAAATTAGTTTAGTAAACTTTGTTCTTTTAGTTACATTTTTGTTAGCATTCATTAAACCCATTTTAGCTTGTCGTTCTTACTTTAATTTTTATAATTTGAATATTGTGATTTATGTTATTATCTTTCGAATTTCCATATTCCAAACTAAGTCTTGATATAAGTAGACTAGGATTAGCCTAAGTGATTTATTTTTGCGCTTCTCTGTGGGATCACTATTGAAGTTTTCAAAGAAAGCCCTATATTGCTTGAAGCGATACGTGCACTTGCATAGAACCCCTAGTCTATGAACTATTTTATATATTTTATATAACATTTCGATTTTGCACATTAATTACTTAATATAAATTGGGTCATGTTTCTAAACTTATTTTTGAAAGCAAAATTACTACGTAATCTTGGGACTGGTCACGTTTTGGGCATAAAACACACAGAAAAATAAACATAAAAATAACACAGAGAAAAATCTCTAGGGCATTAAACCCCTAGGGATTTAAATTGACATAAAACACACAAGAAAATTAGCACACACTAGGGGCACATCGCCCCTCTCAATGATGACCTATCAGATGAGCAGATACTACAATTAGAACCTTCCAGTGCCAGACATTGGGAAATGTATTTCAATGGAGCTTTGTTAACAATAAAAGATAAAGGGTTACAGACAATTATACTAGGTAAAGTAGGGATTGGTCTGATTTTTTTCACACTGGATCAGGGAATTTTAAGGTATTCCTAACAACTGATAGAGCCAAGTAGCAATAACAAAACAAAGTATGAAGCCTTTACCACCAGGTTAGATTTGGTAATATCAATGGACATAATAGACATTGTCATCCCCGATAATTCACAACTCATTATTCAACAAGTTAAAGAACAAAACAAGATTCTGAAGCCAAGATTCATAGAATATCACCTTAATACAATGAAGTTGTTGGGACAGATCCCTAGTGTGACACTATATTGGATTTCTCAGGAAGATAATGCCCATGCTAACGCATTATCCAAGCTTGCTAAGGAATTGGCGTATCCGCCGGAGGATTCCATTGATATTACTGTAAAAGGACATCAAGTTTTGTCAAAGATTGACCTCGATAATTTACACATGCTTGGAAAGGAAGAAAAGATAATAGTTGCAGTAATTGATGATACTGAAGATTGGTGCAGGCGATTAATAGAATATTTGCAAAAAGGAAGGCTGCCAAATGATAAGTTGAAAGTGTATTATATGATGAGAAGAGCTTTGTCTTATGCTCTAGTAGGCAATGTCTTTTACATAAGGTTGTTAGATCATATGTTGTTGCGATGTGTGAGCCGATCAAAAGCACAAGATATTATCAAAAAGGTACACTTTAGATTATGTGGTGCTTACAGGTCAGGGTTGAAGATTAAGATGTTGATCAAGAGACTCAGATATTACTAGCCAGCAATGCTAGTAGGTTATATTGATGTTGCAAGAACATTTCACTTGTGTCAAGTGCATGGAGCGGTCTTACACCAATCTCTGAATGTGTTTCATCTGACTTGTGGCCGTTAGAGTGTTGGAGTAGGGACATAATGGGTTCGATAGACCCTCTGTCTTTGAAAGAACGTAGATTAATTCTCGCATCCATAGAGTACTTCCTGAAATGGGTAGAGACAGTTGTGTTACAAGAGGTTATACCACACCATGTTCTTCAATTTTTCAAGAGTCAGATCGTCGACTGTATTGGTGTCCCGTGTAAGGCTATTTTTTATAACGGGAAAATTTCAGGAGCTCTAACATCAACAGCTTCGTTAAATGAGATTGGATAGATTGGAGGTACTCTATAATTTATTACCGCAGAGCAAACAACCTAGCTAAAGCTTTCAAAAAGTCACTCATGAAGATTTTAAGGAAAACATCGGACGGAAATAAAAAAGGATGGCATGAGAAGTTATAAGAAGCTTTGTGGGCCTACCAGACAATATTTAGAACTCTTACTCATTGTACACCATATGCGATTGTGTATGAGTCTATGGTCATACTTCCATTGGAGGTTCAACTATCGTCTCTTAGAGTTGCCATCACCAACCATATTAAAGTGAAAGACAATGTCAACCTTTGACTTGCAAAGTTAGAAAGACTTGATGGAAAATAATTACAAGCACAACAAAATTTGGAACTTTACCATGCATATATGATTCAGGCCCGCACGAATTCCCACAACTTACACTTTGCTCAAATTTCACAAGACTCCATGGCATTTTCATAAAGTTTCACACTCTATATTATATTTCATGAAATTTTTGAGTCGGTGCACAGATTCTGATTCCATCCACAAATTTTCTTGCATCTCATTCACTTCTTCCGCATTCTTGACAATTTTGCTACCTCTTAGTTCAGACGTGAGTCTCACTTCTTTCCTCCCCAATTTAGCAAACATTTTCTCAATTAGTTCTTGAGTTCAATGTGAGTCCTAATGCTTTCCTTCTCAATCTTGTCATTTTATCACTTCTTATGTTGGAAGTGAGTCCCCGAGCTTTCCCTCCTAATGTTCCACCCCTCGCTAACCCTTGAGTTGGATGTGAGTCCTCGAGTTTTCATTCTCATTGTAGCAAATTTGATATTCCCAGGGTCAGTACCTGAACTTAGACTCCCTTCAACTACCATTGGGTTAGATGTGAGTCTCCGAGCCTTCCTTTCCAATGTAGCGCATCACCTCTTAAGTTAGATGTTAGTCCCCAAGCTTTCTTTCCTAATGTGGCATTTTCAGTACTTTTCTACCTCATGGGTTTGATGTAAGTCCTCGAGCTTTCCTTCCCAATATAGCTCGTCACCTCTTAAGATGGATGTGAGCCTCTGAGCTTTCCTTCCTAAAGTGACATTCTCATCACTTCTTTAACCTCTTGGGTTGGATGTGAGTCCCCAAGCTTTTCTTCTTAATGTACCTCATCACCTCTTAGGATGGATGTGAGTCCCAAAGCTTTTCTTTCAAACATTACATTCTCAACACTTTTGTTACTTCTTTGGTTGGAGGTAAGTCTTCAAGCTTTCCTTCCCAATGTAGCTCCTCACCTCTTAAGGTGGATGTGAGACCTAGAGATTTCCATCCTAACGTGACATTCTCAGTACTTTCATTACCCCTTAAGTTGGATGTGAGACCCCGAGCTTTCTTTCTCACTATAGTAAATTTGATATTCCCCGGGTCAGTATTCGCTACCTCTTGGGTTGGATGTAAGTCCCCGAGCTTTCCTTCCCAATGTATCTCGTCTCCTCTTAGGTTGGATGAGAGTCCCCGAGCTTTCCTTTCTAATGTGAAACCCTTTGCTTCCCCTTGAGTCGGATGTGAGTCTCTGAGCTTCCCTTCTCAATGTTGTAAATTTCATATTCCTAGGGTACCTAAATTTTGATTCCCTTCCGCTACCTCTTAGAGGGTACCTAAATTTTGATTCCCTTCCGCTACCTCTTAGGTTGGATGTGAGTTCATGAGCATTCCTTCCCAGTGTAAGTCGTCACCACTTAGGTTAGATGTGAGTTCACAAGCTTTCCTTCCTAATGTGACACCTTAAGCAACACCTTGAGTTGGATGTGAGTCTCTGAGTTTTCCTTCTCAATGTAGCAAATTTGATATTACTAGGGTCAATACCTGAATTCTGATTCCCTTCTGCTACCTCTTGGGTTGGATGTGAGTCCTTAAGCTTTCCTTCCCAGTGTAGTTAGTCACCTCTTAGGATGGATGTGAGTCCCAGTGTTGTGCTTCCTAACATGACATTTTAAGCATTTTCGTTACCTCTTAGCTTGGATTGAAGTCCCTGAGCTTTCCTTCTCAATGTAGCTCATCACCTCTTAGGATGGTTGTCAGTCACAGAGCTTTCTATCCTAACGTGACATTCTCAGCACTATTTCTACCTCTTGGGTTGGATGTGAGTTCTCAACTCGGTATCTCTAAAAACTCTTAATTCATGAAAATGTATTAAAAGATGAAATTAAATCAAACTTCAACTAAAATTAAACCTTTTATCATCAAGTCAAATCTTCACCGCAACCGTCATTTTCCTTGATGGTTGTCTCCATAAATCCATAAGAATAGCCCTTCTTAATGGTTTAGCGAGCACAAAATCATTTTGCCAATTTGGGAACCCACCTTCAATGATGCTAACTCGAAGGAAAGCCCGTTGATCTCGGCGAGAGTCTGTAACAACTCCCAAATAAAAACCTTCTTCACTTTCTTTCTTCTCTACTATGAGCATTATGGCTTATGCAGTTTTGTTGGTTTATTGATCTCTTCGGTCAACGCCAATACGTGCAGTGTGCTTGGCCAACATTCCATACCTATTTGCGGTCCATTTGTTGACCTCACTTTTTGTTAAGGTCTAGTTTTTGTTCCTTAGAAGCCTAGAATTTAGCAATTAGATTTTCTTGTTGACTATTCTTATAGGACTAGTAAGGGAACCCTCACCGTTAGAAGTTCTAAAACTCTTCTTTACTTAGCTTGAAGTTCCACATGTTCGATCTAACTTCTAGCACTTAGTAGGTGGAACCAATATGAGGGAGCTCAAGGAGAGTCCCTATAGGAAATCTAGCCTTAAGGTTAGCCTTGGGTGGTGTGGTCTTTGTCTTGCACACATAAACTTTCACTTTTTGCATAAACCCTTAACTAGACATGCTTAGCTTGATCCCATACTCTTTTGGAAACTCTTATGGATGGTCCCCCAAACCCTAGCCCAAACCCTTAGCCCTAGGCTATGGTTTGGCTAAGACTAACACATGGAGGATCCAAAATGGGAGCTCCCTTGGTCTCTTGGCACCATAAGTGTAATTCTTATGGTTAGCATCTTCAATTGATGTCATACCAAAATTTGGCCTTATGCCCACATACTTTCTATAAATTACCAAATTACCCTTGAAACCCTAAAACTCTCAAAAATTACCAAAATTACACAATTTTATTTAAAAATCATTCAAACCCTTTGAAGCTACCCAAATTGCCCAAACCACCTAAAAATTTTCAAAATTCCCAAAATATACCCAAATTTACCCAATTGTCCCTCATGGCTCAAAAATACCCAAAACCTCCGAAATCATTCTAAACACTCTTAAAACCAATCACAAACATCCATTGGATAAAATTTGACATAATTGACCAATTTTGACCATAATCCCAGTTTTACCCCTAAATGCCTAAAGTCCCTAAATCACCACCAATTTCCATAAAATTGATTTCAAATTTCCTTAATTTGAAATCTAAACTCAATTTGAAATCTGTTTTGGTGTCTCATGTAAGGCTATTTTTGATAATGGGATAGATTTCAAGAGCTCTAACATTAACAGCTTTGTTAAATGGCATTGGATAGATTGGAGGTACTCTATGATTTATTACCGCAGAGAAAACGACCTAGCTAAAGCTTTCAAAAAGTTGCTCATGCAGATTTTAAGGAAAACATCGGACGGGAATAAAAAAGGATGGAATGAGAAGTTATAAGAAGCTTTGTTGGCCTACCGGATAATATTCAGAATACTTACTCAATGTACACCATATGCGCTTATGTATGAGTCTAAGGCCGTACTCCCATTGGAGGTTCAGCTATCATCTCTCAGAGTTGCCATCACCAACTACATTAAAGTGAAAGACAATGCCAACCTTTGACATGCAAAGTTGGAAAAACTTGATGGAAAATGATTACAAGCATAACAAAATTTAAAACTTTACCATGCAAAGGTGATTCAGGCCCATGATAAATTGCTCGCATGAATTCCGGCAACTCACACTTTGCACAAATTTTACAAGTCTTCACAGCCTTTTCATAAAGTTGCACACTCTTCATGATATTTTATGAAATTTATGAGTCAGTGCTGGGATTTTGAATCCGTCCAAAAATTTTCTCGCATGTCATTCACTTTTTCCTCATTCCCAACATTTTCGCTACCTCTTGGGTCAGATCTGAGTCCCACTTCTTTCCTCCCCAATTTAGCAGTTATTTCTCAATCATCTCTTGAGTTGGATGTGAGTCCCAGTGCTTTCCTTCTCAGTCTGGTCATTTTATCGCCTCTTATGTTGGATGTGAGTCCCCGAGCTTTCCCTCCTAATGTTCCAACCCTTGCTAACCCTTAAGTTGGATGTGAGTCCTCGAGCTTTCGTTCTCAATGTAGCAAATTTGATATTCCTAGGTTCAGTACCTGAAATTTGATTCCCTTTCACTACCATTGGGTTGGATGTTAGTCCCCAACCTTTTCTTTCCAATGTAGCTCATCACCTCTTAAGTTAGATGTTAGTCCCCAAGCTTTCTTTCCTAATGTGACATTTTCAGCACTTTTGCTACATCATGGGTTGAATGTGAGTTCTCGAGCTTTCCTTCCCAATGTAGCTCGTCACCTCTTAAGATGGATGTGAGTCTCAGAACTTTCCTTCCTAATGTGACATTCTCATCACTTCCGCTACCTCTTGGGTTGGTTGTGAGTCTCAGAGCTTTCCTTTCTAACATTACATTCTTAGCACTTTCTTTACTTCTTTGGTTTGAGGTAAGTACCCGAGCTTTCCTTCCCAATGTAGCTCCTCACCTTTTAGGGTAGATGTGAGACCTAGATCTTTCCATCCTAACGTTATATTCTCAGAACTTTCATTATCCCTTAAGTTGGATGTGAGTCCCTGAGCTTTCTTTCTCAATGTAGTAAATTTGATATTCTCGGAGTCAGTATTCCCTACCTCTCGGGTTTGATGTGAGTCCCTGAGCTTTCCTTCCCAATGTAGCTCGTCACATTTTAGTTTGGATGAGAGTCCACGAGCTTTCTTTTCTAATGTGATACCCTTCGCTGCCCCGTGAGTCGGATGTGAGTGTTCGAGCTTCCCTTCTCAATATAGTAAATTTCATATTCTTGGGGTTAGTACCTAAATTCTGATTCCCTTCTGCTACCTCTTAGGTTGGATGTGAGTCCCCGAGCATTCCTTCCCAATGTAGGTCATCACCTCTTAGGTTGGATGTGAGTCCTCAAGCTTACATTTCTAATGTGACACCTTTCTCTACCCCTTGAGTTGGATGTGAGTATCTGAGTTTTCCTTCTCAATGTAGAAAATTTGATATTACTAGGATCAGTACCTGAATTTTGATTCCCTTCTGCTACCTCTTGGGTTGGATTTGAGTCCTCAAGCTTTCCTTCCCAGTGTAGTTATTCACCTCTTAGGATGGATGTGAGTCCCAGTGTTGTACTTCCTAACATGACATTCTACGCACTTTCATCAGTTCTTAACTTAGATTGGATTCCCTTAGCTTTCCTTCTAAATGTAGCTCGTCACCTCTCAGGATGATTGTGAGTCTGAGAGCTTTCTATCATATGGTGACATTCTTAGCACTTTTACTACCTCTTGGGTTGGATGTGAGTCCTCGAGCTTTCCTTCTCAATGTAATACCCCTTCTTCTTGATCGGTTTTCGAGTTGAATGAGAGCCTCTGTGCTTCCCTTCTTGACTCAGTGTCTCTATACATTCTTAATTCCTGAAAATTTCTTAAAAGATGAAATTTAATCAAATTTTAACTAAAATTAAACCTTTTAACATAGAGTCAAATCTTCACCGCGATCATCAGTTTCCTTGATGGTTGTCTCCTTAAATCTATAGGAATAGCCTTTCTTAATGGTTTAGCAAGCACAAAATCATTTTGCCAATTTGGAAACCCACCTTCAAAGAGGAAAACTCATTGATCTCGATGAGAGTCTGTGACTACTCCACAATAAAAACCTTCTTCACTTTCATTCTTCTCTACTATCAGAATTATGGCTTATGCAATTTTGAAGGTTTATTGATCTCTTCGGTCAACACCAATACGTGCAGTGTGCTTGCCCAACACGCCACACCTTTTTAGGGTCCATTTTTTTATCTTACTTTTTGTTGAGGTCTACTTTTTATTCCATAAAAGGCTAGAATTTAGCCATTAGATTTTCCTGTTGACTATTCCTGTAGGACTAGTAAGGGAACCCTCACCGTTAGAAGTTTTAAAACTCTTCTTGACTTAGCTTGAAGTTTCACATCTTGGATCTAACCTCTAGCACATGGTAGGTGGAACCGGTATGAGGCAGCTCAAGGAGAGTCCCTATAGGAAGTCTAGCCTTAGATTTAGCCCTGGGTGGTATGGTCTTGGTCTTGCACTCATACACTTTCACTTTTTGCATAAACCCTTAACTAGACATGCTTAGCCTGATCCTCTACTCCTTTGGAAACTCTTCTGGATGGTCTCCCAAACCCTAGCCCAAACCCTTAGCCCTAGGCTATGGGTTGGCTAAGACCAACACATGAAGAATCCAAAATGGGAGCTCACTTGGTCTCACGACACCGTAAGTGTAATTTTTATGGTTAGCATCTTCAATTGATGTCATACCAAAATTTAGCCTTTTGCCCCCAAACTTTCTCTAAATTACCAAAATACCCTTGAAACCCTAAAACTCTAAAAATTACCCAAATTACGCAATTTTACCCAAAAATCATTCAAACCTTTTGAAGCTACCCAAATTACCCAAACCACCTCAAAATTTTCAAAATTCCCAAAATACACCCAAATTTGCCAAATTTTCCCAAATGACCCTGATGGCTCAAAAATATCCAAAACCTCCCAATCATTCTAAACACTCCCTAAACCAATCCCAACCATCTACTGGAAAACATTTGACATAATTGACCAATTTTGACCGAAATCCCAATTTTACCCCTAAATGCCTGAAGTCCTCAAATCAACACCGATTTCCATAAAAATGATTTCAAATTTCCACGATTTGAAATCTAAACTCAATTTTGTCATTTCTAACTCAATTTTAAACTCAAATCCCAAGCCAAATTTAAATGCCCCAAATTGACTTTAAGCTAAAGCTCCACCATATCGAACCTCATAGACACTCAATTTTCCACACAATTGATACCCAAATGCCTGATGATAATTCCCTATATAAATTGACCATTTAATTGAACTAGATCAAGCTCTAGCTAAGGTAAAACCCAAGTTCAATCCAAATCCCAAACCCTAAGTTTCAAACCCAAGCCCTAAACCCACTAAGAGCCTCTTGGTTCAGCCCTTCTTGAGCCATCATAGCTCACATTTGGACCCTAAGGACAAACCTAGATCCTCCTAGTCCACCCTAGATGTGCCATGGACCAAGGGTCCCATGATTTAGGGTATTCCGTCTCATTTTGCTTAAGTGACCTAAGATTGAGCACAATTGATTAAACCCCCATCCTAATCACCATGAAACCTTCCCCTTGGTTCCCTGAGCCACCTAGCCACTTTCGATGCACTGGCCAGCCAACCTAATTACCAGAAAACCAAAAATCGAGAGAGCCTCCCCATTTTTTTAACCCAATTAAACCCATCCTATGTGGCTAACTCTGATTAGCCATTGGCGTCGTTCAACCCTCCACTTAAGCTCCTTTCTCCACCCCCTCAATTGTTTAGTTCAGTCCTAAATCCTCTATTTAAAACACCCCCTTCAGAGCTAAGAGGAGAGTGATCCCATTTGCTTGAGGAGAGCCCTCTAAATTGTTCACAGAGCCTCTTTGAGCCTTTTGAAAGATCATTCCAACCATTTTCACCTACTGAAATCCATCACTTGAGGTTAATTTTGAGTTTAAAAACTATTGCCTTTCTGTCACTCTGCAAAACTCCTCAAAAACTCCAAATTAAAACACAATTGAGCTTCTGCAGACGAAACGAGGAAGTTATCCATCAACACCCCCCTTGGTTGAGCACGCTAACCCACTTTTAGACCAAGGCCACATCACCTGTTGGTTGAAATCTTACATAGACCTTATACCACTCAAACCAACACTTTAAGGAGGTTCTTTAGACTCTACTAAAGTTTGCACAAGCACCCATTTAAGGCCTCACCTCTTGGGCTAAGTTATAATTCAAAAACATTAAAAATCCCTTCAGTCTCATCAATTGTGAAGAGAATGTTTATTTCATATGTATCTCGCCATATGGATGTGTTCGTCAAGATTAGATGAAGCTATAGGAACAAACCTCATGTGATTTCATTAAGTATCAAGAAAGATCAAAGCATTTTTATGTGAATAATTCTTGGTTTAGAAGGGATGAGAATGATGAATGGATGCTGTCGGTGTTATTTTTGGTTGGAGGGGTTGCTCGTAAGAAGCTTTCGGTCATCAGAATAAAAATCCCGTCACCCGCTTTAGAAGGACGTTTTAATTTACATATTTATTCTTAGAAAAATATGAAATGAAACTGACCCCATATTTTTCATAGTTTAAATGAAAGAGTGAGGATGAGGCTCGATCAAATAAACCAAGGAATATATGACATCCATTTGGTCTACGAAACATTTTTATTTGCCGACAATTTACCTTATTTAATATGAAGAATTAAATAGGGTTTATATTAAACTGGATTCGGACAAGCTTCCTATAAGGGCAAGCCTCTATATTTAATTACATCTTGGATAACTGAAGTCACCTAAGAAAATTATCAATAAAAACAGTAAATCTTATCTTCAAAGAGGTCAAAAGGATAGGACTTTTTAATGAAATTAGACGAAGAGGTGTGAAAGGGGAATGTTTCAAATTTGAAACTTTTTGTTGTAGAGTCCAAAGGAGGAAGATCTAGGGGATGTCACAGATCCGGTGGAGAACCTCAGTGACTTCTCAAGCTATCCTATGGTTTTGATTCAGTTTTGAGGAGAAATATTTAGGTGTTTCATTCTGCCATTTTATTTGTTAGGGATTACATTCGTGTGAAATAATCACACAAATAGCCTAGAAGATGTGAGGATTTAGGTTGTGATGAACGACGTTCTAGGAATTTTAAGATGAGTTAGGGCCTATATTGTATAGTAGGGTTGTACAAAGGCCTAAAGATAAGGTAAGGATTTACGTTGCATAAGCAAGGAACCTCAAAGTTCTATGGCTTTGTTAGTTATATCTAAGGAAGGAAGACTGGGGAAGACAGGTTTTGCTGTTGAAGATAGTCGTGCTACCCACCATGCTAGCTGCAAGCTCCTTACCGCGACAAGTTTAAGTTTTCTAGTGTGTCAAGTTGTGAAGTCAAATCAGGTGGCCCTATGGTTGTAGTTCTTTAAACTTTATGGGGGCATGTTAAAATTGAATAGAGAGACACCGGTTAGGATCCTACGGTTCCCTTGAGTTGTGCTGAACGACGTTCTAGGAATTTTAAGATGAGTTAGGGCCTATATTGTATAGTAGGGTTGTACAAAGGCCTAAAGATAAGGTGAGGATTTATGTTGCATAAGCAAGGAACCTCAAAGTTCTATGGCTTTGTTAGTTATATCTAAGGAAGGAAGACTGGGGAAGACAGGTTTTGCTGTTGAAGATAGTCGTGCTACCCACCATGCTAGCTGCAAGCTCCTTACCGCGACAAGTTTAAGTTTTCTAGTGTGTCAAGTTGTGAAGTCAAATCAGGTGGCCCTATGGTTGTAGTTCTTTAAACTTTATGGGGGCATGTTAAAATTGAATAGAGAGACACCGGTTAGGATCCTACGGTTCCCTTGTTCCAGCACCAATATTTTCTATTAGATTCACTTAGTCCAAATGAATTTACTAAACTCAACTTAATGAGTTTCATAATTTCATTTAGACCGTGGGAAACCACGTTAGCAACCGTAGGTTACTTCCTCCGAGGAATTCGCGATCATCTGATAGAGACATTTTAATTTAGTTGCAATTGTAGTTTTGTGTGATGTTTGTTATTAAATTTTGAGTTGTTTTATATTTTAAATGTTGTGGCGGTGAACTTTATCTTGGTTGGTTTTAGTTTTAGTTTTTAAAGACTTAGCCAATTTTTAACTTGGGCTTGTAGTGTTTGAAAGATGTTTTAATTTTCAATGATGTTTACTTTTCTAATCCTTATTTAAATGAAACTTGATTTAGCCTAAGTCACTACTAAGCCCTTAAGATATTGGTGAGTGTCTTAGTCATTGCAAATGAAAATAACTTATAAGTGATGGTGATGATTCATGTTTTTTTTTATTTTTTTATTCATCAAATAGGGGTATTAAATTAGTGAGTTGTTAATAACCAAAATCATACCCCTAAATCTAGGATCATTTAATCGGCTAGACTCCCAAATTTATGTAATTTAAGGAAATTGCAAATTTATCCTTTTTAATTAGCACAAGTGATGTTAATTAGGACAAGTGAGGTTTAATTAGGACAAGTGAGGTTGGTTTCTACTAGTTAACCCCAGATGTTTCAAACATCCAAATATGTTAATTGATTTTTTTTTGCAGAAAAGTGGAGTCAAATATTTCCCATTTTCGTTTCTAAAATTACGCCTAAATGTTAATTAAAGCTAAATTTCAAAAATTACACATTTGCCCCTAAGGCTCTATCACTTCATAATTCATCAAATTTAATCCATATGACTTTGGAATTTTTATCCTACCTCACTCATGGGTCAATTGAGACATCAGAGGAGAAATTATGATTTTTCAAAATTTAATTTATCTATGTAATTATTTTTAATGTAAAAATAAGATTTTTCAAAGAAAATTCCTAACTTGACCAAGGTAAATCCTAATCTCTTAAAATTTTTATTGGAGGTAGGCTTAGATAATTGAAGTCTTTGGACCAAATTTCATGATTTTTTGAATTTAATTTGAATTTTAAGAATTATTTTAGTTTTTGGAGTGTTTATTAATTATAAAATATTTTAGATGTGAAAAATTAAGTTTTCTATTTTTATTAAAACTCTTTAATGTCAAGGGACCTAGAGAAATAAATTTCACATTTTTCTGATTTTTCTGTGAATGATTGGAATTATTTTAGTAAAAATCCATTTTTAGCCTTTAAAAATTTTTTTAAGCTTCAAAATTCAATATCTTTTTTAAGAAAATCAGGAAAAATATTCCAATTATCCTCATGTTCTTACGAAGCAATTTAGAACATTTCTATGAATTTTATTATTTTTGTGATTTTTATAGATTTTTAATTATTTAAATATTTAAAATAGGCTAAAAATGAAGTTTTTATTTTTACTTCAAATTTTTTTTATAAAATTCCTCTGATCACAAAGAACTCCAAAAACCAAATTTTTTATAACTTCATGAGTTATATTTTAATTATTAAAAATCATTTTAGTGCCAAAAATGTTAATTAACTTGAAAAATATATTTGAGATACTAAATGAACTCCAAATGTTTCAAAATTTTTATGGGGAGTTCTCTAGAGTTTATATTTTAGTAGAAACCAAAAATTAAGTCATTTAGAAGTCTATGTTACCCAAAATTAAATTTCATTGTGTTTTAGAGTTTGTGAACATTAAGTGTATTATTAATGACTTAACTCATGAAATTATTTTCAAAGGATCCTCTGGTAATGGTAAACCTTTGAAAATTTTCTTGAAAATTTCTAAGCAACATGCTAATTATCATGATTAATTTATGCAAATAATAGATATAAACTCGAAAAATATGGATCTCTGACTAGGGACCTCCTCTGACTTTGGAAAAATTAAAGGATTTTCCCTAAGATAGAGGCAACAACATGCTAAAATTTCAAGCCATGGTGATATTCCTATATGCATGAAGAATCAAAACATTCAAATTAGTGTTTAATTAATTAAAAATAAAATATACATCAAATGGACTACAAATTATTTCCACATTATTCTCCTCTGTTCACTAAGTTTATTTTTATGATTTTTCTATAACAAGATATGAATTTTTAATGCTAGCGCTATTTATTTAAATAAGAAAATCCCTATTTTTCTGTTAAAACGCGCAGCGCTGACTGTATCCTCGGTAGCTACAAAAGCACGCGTGGCGTACTCTAGTTGGATGCCGCCATCCACGTAGCTGCTGACTTGGCCCGTCGTTCATGTAGGGTAGGGAAGCGTTGTCTGGCTCGATTTCCTCCATCCATCCGATACACGAGCGATCGGTCGGCTTCCCATCATCGTCCCCGATAGTGTGACCTCGTGACTGTCCACACTAAAACCCTAAGATCTCGGCCTAGACTCAACCAAATTGCTTTAAATTTGATCCTATGGACTCGTTTAAGAGAGACGAACATATCCATACGATAATCATACAATTAAATCAAGCCTAATCAAATGAGGAATCAAAATAATCAAAATAGGCTCGGGAGCAAGAGGAGATCAATACCTTGGCTCTGATAAGTGAAGCTTTCATCAGAGGTGCTCGACACGTTTGTTGGGGTCCAAGGAGGCTAGGGATTAAGCCTCTGGCTATGGTGCAAAGCCTAGGCAGGAATTCGACCAAGCTCAATTTCAAGTGTTGGTCTAGAGCTATGCTAGGGGCTCTAAGGAAAGGGAATTTGATTTGGGTTTAATTTCTCTCACTGTGGTGAAAGTGTGGGTGAGCTTAATTTGATTTTTGTGGAGTGTAGGAGTGTAATGAGCTCTGTCCTAGTTTTAGGCAAATATTCAAGCTCAAAATTGGGCTCCGACAATGGGATTCAGGACAATGTAGTGGTTGGATTGCATAGAGGAGGTCTCAAATAAACTTTGGGATCAACTTGGGGAAGTCTTTAGAGGAAATTTCAGCACACATCCCATGGTCGTGGAGGTGAGTTTTTTATAAAAATGGCGAAGGGGTGGCTCTCAGGGCCAATGTTTGGGTGTATTGTGATGCTTAGGTGGAGGGCAGAGGAGATCTATCATTTGATTTCAGAGAGGTGGCCTATGGTTTTGATTTGGGTGAAGTTTAAGAGTAGCTGTCCCTTGGTTTTGGCTTCTCCGGTGAGTAGGATTTGTCACAGCAATTTATTGCAATAAGGTATTGTTTTGGCAAAGATATCTTAAGCTTAAGAAAAAATGGACATCAAATCCCTTAATTTTAGGGACACTTGGACCATGGATCATATACATCAAATCTCTTAATTTTAGGGACACTTGGACCATGGATCATATAGCTTGAGTTAGATGGTTTTTGGCTTAGTCTTAGGATCTAACTAATGGCTGTGGTGGAGTTAATTTGATGGCTTTTGGGTGGTTAGGCTACATTTAGTGCATGGGTCCAAGTGAGTGCAAATGACCAAAAGTTGGGTTTGGGCTAGGCTAGCCATGTCAATTGGCCTAATTAATTGTTGAATTTTGTGTAGGTGATTTTAAGGAACAATTTTGGTGAAGGATGGAAAGGGTTTTGAGTTCAATTGGGGGGTCAATTTAAAGGATTTTGGAGATTTGGTCAATTTGGGCATGTTGGGCTAAACTTGGGTCTAAATTGGATTATCATTGGGCTAAGTCCAAATTTATTATTGAAAATGGTCAATAAGAATTCCATAAAGAGTTTTAAACATGAATTGGGTGCCAATTTTTTGGTTAAGGCAATTAATTTGGTGAAATTTGGGGACATAGTCATTTTGGGGCAAAATTTGGGGCTTTTTTGGATTTGGCTTGAAATTAAGCAAATTTGAGATTTCACCACGGCCAATTGAAGGTCAATTTTAATGTTTATCAATGTTATAAAGAGTTTACAACATAAAGTGTGGCCAATGGAGTGGGCTATGGGTTCCATTTGGTGAGATTAGGTCATGTACTCAAAATTGGGGGTTTGACCTATATCAAAATTGGGCACAAAGGATGGGCCAATTGAGCTTGGATTTTGTTTATTTTTGTCACATTGAGGGTGCATTTGAGTTTGGGATTGTAATTTGGGGAGATTGGGATCGAATTGATGGACATTTGAGGTAGATTTGGGGAAAATGGGTCTTTAAAAGGCAATTTGGGGGGTTTGGTCAAAGATGGTCAAATTAGCCAAACTAGGTCATGTGGTAGTTGAGGAAAATGAAATT
>NW_018220526.1:42499-48905 GCF_001263595.1 Phalaenopsis equestris
TTTGGAATTTTGGGCTAAATTTGGGGTATTTTGGTAATTTGGCAAATTTTGGTGATTTTGGGTAGTTTGGGTGTTTTCAAGGTGTTTGAAATGATTTTTTGAACCAATTTGGGTATTTTGGCTAAAATTGCGTATTTTTACCAAATTTGGGGTCCCAAGGGTATCTAGGTAATTTGGGGGAGTTTAGGGGCAAAAGGCTAGGTTGGGTATCTTGGTAGAGTTGGAGTGCCAAGCACCATCAATAAGCTTTGGACTAATGGAAACCCCATTTTTGGTCCTCTATGTAGTGGTATTAGCGAAATCCTAGCCTAGGGCTAGTGCGTTTAGTGGACCACCTACATGAGTCTCCCAAAAGTATCAAGGGACCAAAGCCTAGAAGTTTAAGTTTAGGATTGTGAGAGATTATGAGTGCAAGTATGTACCTTAAGCCCTAGACCAACACACAGGGTCAACCCTAAGGTCCAGCAGTCCTAAGGGTGACTCATCGTGAGTTCCCCCATAATGACCCCACCTACTAAGTGTTGGAGGTTAGGACCAATATGTGGAATTTCAAGTTGAGAAGAGAAGAGTTCGGAATTTTTGTTGTGAGGGTTCCTATTCTAGTTTTCTAAGAATAGTCAATAAGAAAGTCCTATGGCTAGACCTTATGCTACTAAAGCGAAAAAACTGAAGCTCTACCAAAAGTGAGGTCAACAAATGGACCCCCAATAAGTGTGGTGTGCTGGGCAAGCACACTATGTGTATTGGCGTTCACCGACAACATCAACAAAATCAATATAAATTCCTAAGTCAACAGACCTGGAAGTCTGAGTAGGGTTGTGTGTGTTATTTGTTTCCGCTGGGGATATTAGCGAGTGCATAATTGATCAAGTCAAGAAGTAGGGACTCTCACTGGGGATTGGAGAGTGGGCTTCGAGTTATGAAATCCTAAAAATTTCTAATGGATGGGAATCAGTATGTAAGTACCGACCCGAGGTGGTAATTAAAATTTATGTACCAATTCCAAAAAGAAAGGGAGAGTCGGAATTTAGGTACCGACCTCAAAATGTGAGAATCAAAATTTAGGTACTGATCTAAAAATGAGAATTTAAATTTAGGTATCAATCCTCAGGAAGAGAGTCAAAATTTAGGTATCGACCTCAAAAGGTGAGAATCAAAATTAAGGTACTGATCTAAAAATGAGAATTGAAATTTAGGTATTGATCTCGAAAGGTGAGAACAAGAATTTAGGTACCGATTCAAAAAATGATAATTGAAATTTAGGTATCAATCCTCAGGAAGAGAGTCAAAATTTAGGTATTGATCTCAAAAGTTCAGAATAAGAATTTAGGTACTGATTCAAAAATGAGAATTGAAATTTAGGTATCAATCCTCAGGAAGAGAGTCAAAATTTAGGTATCGACCTCGAATATAGCGAATCAGAATTTAAGTGCTGATTCGAAGATGTGAGAATTGAAATATAGGGACAATTCTCATAAGAGAGTGTCCGAATTTTGGTACCGACCTCAAATATGTTGAATCAGAAACATAGGACTGCATAGGACTGATTTGAATATGTGAGACTGATTTGAATATGTGAGAATTGAAATATAAGGACAATTCTCAGAAGATAGTGTCGGAATTTTGGTACCGACCTCAAATATGGTGAACCACAAACATAGGACTAATTCAAAGATGTGAGAATTGAAATGTAGGGACATTTCTCAAAAGAGAGTGTCGGAATTTAGGTACCGACCTTGAATATAGTGAATCAGAATTTAGGTACTGATTCGAAAATGTGAGAATTGAAATATAGGCACAATTATCAAAAGAGAGTTTATTGTGTTCAATTTGCAGAAATGTGTTATGTGAAAAGGTTGATTTTTTTTAAGAGATATCTAGAGTTTTGTGGGGCTTTATACAGAATGTGAAATTCTGTGGGGATGTGAAGAGAGTTAATGCAGATAAAGATGGTTGTGATGCACGTACAAAGAGTAAGAAACTCCAAAACTGAGAGAATCTACTCAACAAATTCATTTTCTTTTCTTGTTGTTTTTATCACATTTAATTTTTCAAAATATGTCTTTAAAATTTTGATTTTAGTTGGTTGATTTTCAAAAGAAATTTTTTTTGTTGTTTGTTCATTTGTGATTATTTTTATTTTAGTTTTATTTTATTGTTAAAGGTTCATTGTTTCGTTCTCCGTTCACTGAAATTTTGAACCAACGCACGGTTCGTGGCCTCCATCCATCACACAAAAAAGCAATTAACAAATAGGCCCATTTCTGACAGAAATCTTCTTTAATCTGCTCCAATCAAGATGTCACAAATCAAACATAGGCTAACACCTCAAAAAGATACAATATATAGTCCATATCAAAGTACATCCAAAACATCTCATTCCAAATGTACATTGTAGGTTGAGTATGTTCAATACATATCATGTCGCTGTAAAGAAAAGTGAACCCTCTAAACATCAGTATCAGGTATGACGAGCTCCTGATCGTGCAGCCCTTCTAATCCATGCTCCAGGACAAGAGTTCAGTTTGCATGTTCTTAGTGGTAAAACCCCCTCATAGCTCGTACGGTAGCAGTGCTTCTAGTTTTGGGTCTGGCTAAAATCTGTATGGTACTTTTTTGTCGTCCATCCTACAGAAGTTTACGGACACCCTACGGTGTTGTACCCCTGGGATGCAGTTCTTGGCGACATCTGCCCCGTTTCCATTCATTACTAAAACTGAATCAATTTACAACGGAGTCTCTACAGCTCCTCTGAACTCTCCAGGGCCGACATTATCAATTTCTTTTCCAAATAATATATTAATTTTTCTCATGAACGAGACCGTGCAGAAGGGCCTCACAAAATTGTGGTGGTCTATATGGGGAGGGATGCAATCACCCTCATCATAGATGTTGATGATGCAACTATTCGGGATGCAGGGCCAACCTTTTAATCATCCACTTTATTATAGGAGGTAGTGGATCTACCTGGTCATGTCTGAGGATCCCGGCAAATTTCCTTGTCTGTCATTTGTAAAATTATAACAACAGCCGCACTGAATGGTGATTCTTCCTTTTCCCTCTCATCCATTTCTTTGGCTCAGAGTATGTTCTTTCCATGAGAAGGCCTGCTCGACCTCTATCCCTCAAGTCAAAGATGCAGTCAAGAATGCTTCTCTCACCACTTTTAGAGAAGACCCTGGTGTACAGCTCCAGGCCTTCCAGTATGTTGACGAATCCTCCTTTGTCTTCCTCATAGAATTCAAATTCTTTTTTATTAACCTTGCTAATTTTATAGTACTCCATCGTGCTAGGAATCAGCAACTGTCATGGGCATTCCTCCATTTGGACATCAAATGTTGACTGCATCTTCAACTGTAAAGGTTACCCCAAGCTGTTCTTTCAACGAACAAACATCATTTGAGGATGTGCCGGCCAACTGAGCTAGGCAAATCTCTGGGTCAAGAAAAGCTAGAACCAGATAATCTCTCATTTCCTGTGATAGGATCATAGAGTCGTAGATGCTTAGTAGATGCTTAATCGGGCCGGCAATTTCCTAAGATGAGCTAGTACCTTGTAATCTACTTTGTTTTATCCTCTAATTTTATCTTGATTATGTGGTTCTTCCACTAGTGGAGGTGGAGGTATCTCTTCTTGGGTCATTATTTGCTTTCCTTTATCTGTTGGAGCTGTTCTTGGTGGTAACACTTTTCCGCTCCTTAAGTTAACTTCCGTGATTTCTTCTTGTTGAGCTACCATTGTTGAATCTTCCGGTATTTCCTCTTCTTTGTCGGAAAGATCTAGGTTGATGGTAAGCAGTGTACCGTGGTGCTCGAGAATTGGCTCCTCGCTCCAGTGCTGTCATAAGCGTTGTCATTGATGTCTTCTCTGGACTTGACAATAAGTTCATCGGGCTCAAGTATGATTTGAGGATCATTTTGGGGATCAAGTTTGAAATTAGATTGGTCGTAATCAGTTACGTTATCACTAGAAATGTTTAAAATGTAGTCAAAATCACAATCAATATTTTCATAAGACCCCGGAGGGACAAAAAAATAATCATTCAAAGTCAGGGGTTTGAGGATTTTCTTCCTCAAGTCCGAGACAACTAATCTGGTAGAGGCGGCCCCTATCCTACCCCTCGTGCTATCAATCTTTGTAGTGATGCTTTTCTTCTTCTTCTTTGTCCTTGACAAAGATGGATCTCCTGGCGAAACCTTCATCTTAGGCTTGGTATGATGTAGACTCTGAATGGAGGCTTGTGTTGATGCAGACTGGATCTTGTTTAGTATTTTCTTGGATGATCTGCTCCAGACCTCATTCCATCCTTCTTCTCTGGTATATGTAGAATATTGTTTTAATGGACCCTGTATTTGATTGAGGACCCTCTAGAGTTCATCCCAAGTTGTACTCCATCCATCTGTTCCAGTACACAGATTGATTAGGGAGATTGACTCATTCAAAATCATATTTATTGAACCCTTTTCAGGTTCTCTTAAATATTCTTTCGGGTTGAACCCTTTTCAGGTTCTCTTAAATATTCTTTTGGGATAGTTATGTTCCCTTATTTAAGGTTCCTCTCGAGCCAGTACTTAAAGATGAAGCCCCCCTCTATAGTGTCTCCGAGCAACCAGTGGTATGAGCAATAATTTGGGCTTCTTCAGGTCTGGTAGTATGAATGTAGGCTTCAGGTCTGGTAGTCTGAATTTTGGCTTCTTCATCAGACTTCTTAATATTTTAGGTGTAGCTTCATCTTTGAAAGAATATACTGTTTTACATTGTTCTGACAGGGACATTTTCTTATCCCCTGTTCGAGCTAATAATTCTTGAGGCGGTCGTTGGTTGGATTAACTACTATATTTTTTAGCATACTGTGATGAAGACTGGCGAGAATCTTCTGCATATATCTTCATCAGCTACTTTCCTTTGTTGATGGTCGCTACTACTTTTGATTTCTTTTCGAACACTATGGTCACCTTAGCCTTTTTTTGTGGCTGCATGTGCATGATTTCCTCCTGAATCCTGTTGGCTTTACTGAGTAGCTTCTCAAAGGATTTGATGGTGAGTCCCTTGGGCTTGATCCGATTTCAAAAACAGGTGGTGGGAAAGTTAATCCCTCTGTCGTATCCTCAATAATCATTACTTCTTTCCTCTTAGCAGCAGCAGGGATAGCAGATTTGGCGGGTGCCGTGACGGTAGTAGTTTTGGCCTTCTTGCAGGCAGGGAAGTCTTGAAGGTAGGTTCGGGTGGATGACGGTTCCTGCATTTCTAGAGCGGCAAACTTCATCACTACAAACGGGGCTTTCCTGAGGATGACCTAAAGATCTTTAAATCCAGCTCCAAAATTGATGGTAAGAGTGAGGCTACGAGCTTCGTGACTCATTGTCAGGTTGCAGGAAAAGTTCAACGTTGGGTAGGCCATTGTAGCAGGCTTTAAATCAGAAAGTTTTGAGGTTAGCTATATGGTCAAAACCCTTGAAATCTCTAGTGCAAGCACTGATGATCTGTAGACCGGGCGGGTCTTAATTTATGGGTGTTTTAAAATTTTGTTTAAGAAAAATCAAGACGCCAAAAATTTAATTAATATAAGAAAATTTTAAAGTGCGTACAGCACAACACGATTTGGTTTAATTTGCAGAATAGCAAATCAAATTTGGAAGGGAGATGTGAAGTATTTTAGGACCTAGTGCGGGACCCATTTAGTTGCAGACAATGCCCAGGTGGAACTAGTCCCGGCACACTTATTGAGCGTCCAACCCCACATGAAAATTTAAAGAGTCCTTAATGCCCTCCTGAACCCCTCTGTTCAAAGATGGTTGAACAGATAGTCCTGAAGTCCAAGGAGTTAGCCGTACTTTCCCAAGACAAAAATGGGTAAAACATGCCAACGGAAGAAGGGTAATTTGGTCCAAGAGGGACATTGACACATTACTGATGTGTGAAGATAATATTTCTTAATTTGTATGGAGAGGAAAGCTTGTCCCCAGCGGAGTCCCCAGAAGCTGTCGGTCATCGGAATCAAAATTCAGTCGCCCGCGTCGGAAGAACATTTTAATTTACATATATATTTAGTTTTAGAAAAATAAGAAATCAAACTGCATATTTTCATAGTTTAAATGAAAGTGCACTGTACCTCAAATCCTGTATCTATCCCGAAGGATAAACACAAGACTTGAGGATGAGGCTCGATCAAATAAATTAAGGAATAAGTGACATTCGTTTGGTCTGCGAAACCCTTATATTTGCCGACAATTTCCCTTAGTTAATATGAAGAATTAAATAAGATTTATATTAAGCTGGGTTCAAACATGCTTCCTATAAGAGCAAGCCCCTTTAGTTAATTACATCTTAAATGACCGAAATCGCCTAAGAAGACTCTCGATAAAAATCAGGAAATATTATCTTCAAGGAGTTTCAAAGGGTAGGA
>NW_018220526.1:49181-53493 GCF_001263595.1 Phalaenopsis equestris
ACCTCGGAATCCTAAGACGAGTTAGGGCTTATATTGTATAGCAGGACTGTACAAAGGCCTAAAGATGAGGTGAGGATTTACGTTGCATAAGCAAGCAACCTCGAAGTCCTATGGCTTTGTTGCCTATATCTAAGGAAGGAAGATTGGTTAGGTGGGGAAGACAGGTTTTTCTATTGAAGATGGTCATGCTGCCCACCATGCTAGCTCCAAGCTCCTTGCCGCGACGAGTTTGAGTTTTCTGTGTCAAGTTATAATGTCAAATTAGGTGGCCCTATGGTTGAAGTTATTTAAATTTTGTGGGGGCATGTTAAAGTTGATTAGAGCGACACCGGTTAGGATCTTACGGTTCCCTTGTTCTGGCACCACTTTTTTCTATTGAATTCACTTAGTCCAAAGGAACTTACTAAACTCAACTTAATGTGTTCAATAATTTCATTGAGATTGTGGGAAGCCTTGTTAGCAACCGTTGGTTACCTCCTCCAAGGGATTCCCGATCATCCAATAAAGACATCTTACTTTAGTTGCAATTGTAGTTTTGTGTGATGTTTGTGATTAAATTTTGAGTTGGTTTTTATTTTGAATGTTGTGGTGGTGAATTTTATCTTGGTTGATTGCGGCTATCTTGATAGTTTTAATTTTCATGCAGGGTGACATAGTTTTTTAGCTTGCAAATTTGTGTAAGCATAAAAATATAGCATAAAAGTACAAGAAAGATAATGCTGGAAACTGGAAAAGCGTACCTGACGAGTTTTCTCGTTCCACTACCTGCAACTCAAAATGCATATGAGGGCAGTTCATGTAAAGGCAACAAAGTAAGGTTTTGGTAGTTTTCCTAACCTTATGTCATATCTTGGTGGGTCCTTAAGAGTTTAATTAAGGATGATTTTGTCAAGCAAAACATATTAAGTTTAGTAGATCTCTGAGGTATCCAACAGATCTACAGAAAGAAGCAGGTCCATGCTACTTTCTCGCTAGCTGGTGGAAAATCCTGAGTTCTTTTAAACTTATTATGTTGCTTAATAAGTCATCCTGTAAATACCCTTACTGCTCAGTGAGCATTGATATCTCAATTATCCCTAAGAATCAGTTATCCCTAAGTATAGGGTAATTATCACTCGTAATTCAATTTAAGAATTATGTGGGTGATGACCCTTCAAGAGGCAAGTTTCAGAGACTTAGCCAAATTTTGACTTGGGCTTGTAGTGTTTGAAAGATGTTTTAATATTCAATGATGTTTACTTTACTAATCCTTATCTAAATGAAACTTGATTTAGTTTAAGTCACTACTAAGCCCTTAAGATTTTGGTGAGTATCTTAGTCATTGCAAATGAAATTGACTTATAAGTGATGGTGATGATTCATGTTTTTTTTTGTTTAAAAAATCAAAATAGAGGGGTATAAAATTAGTGAGTTATTAACACCCAAAATCATACCCCTAAATCTAGATCATTTAATCGGCTAGACACCCAAATTTATGTAATTTAAGGAAATTGCAAATTTATCATTTTTAATTAGGACAAGTGTGGTTGGTTTCTACCGGTTAACCCATTTTCTTTCAAACATCTAAATATGTTAATTAGAGTCAAATATTTCACATTTCCCTTTCTGAAATTAGGCCTAAATGTTAGTTAAGGCTAAATTTTAAAAATTAAACATTTGACTCTAAGGTTCTATCACTTCATAATTCATCAAATTTAATCCAAATGACTTTGTAATTTTTATCCTACCTTACTCATGGGTACTCATGGGTCAATTGAGAGAAAGTGTGATTTTTTAAAATTTAATTTATCTATATAATTAATTTTAATGCAAAAATAGGATTTTTCAAAGAAAGCTTTTTCTGCAACAGCTTCATAACTGCTTCCTCAAACGTTGCAGCTGCCCCAAACAAACACATACTAGAGGTATGCTTAAAACAGGGAAGCATTTGGACCAAATTTCATGATTTTTTAAATTTTATTTGAATTTTAAGAATTATTTTAAATTCTGGAGTGTTTGTTAATTATAAAATATTTTAAATGTGGAAAATTAAGTTTTATATTTTTATTAAATCTCCCTAATGTCATGAGACATAGAAAAATAAATTTCACATTTTTTTATTTTTCTTTGAATTATTGGAATTATTTTAGTAAAAATCCATTTTTAGCCTTTAAAAATTATTTTAAGCTTCAAAATTCATTATCTTCACTTAGAAAATTAGGGAATATTTAGAAAATTATAGAAAATATCCCTATAATTCCCAAGTGCTTAGGAAGCAAATTAGAACATTTCCATGAATTTTATTTTTTTTGTGATTTTTATGTATTTCTAATTATTTAAATATTTAAAATACGCTAAAAATAAAGTTTTTATTTTTACTTCAAATTTATTTTTATAAAATTCCTCTTATCACTGAGAATTCCAAAAACCAATTTTTTTTATAATTTTTTTAGTTATATTTTAATTATTAAAAATTATTTTAGTGCTAGAAATCTTAATTAACTTGAGAAATAAATTTAAGATATTAAATGAACTCCAAATGTTTTGAAATTTTTATGGGAAGTTCTCTGGAGTTTATAATTTAGTGGAGACCAAAAGTTAAGTCATTTGGGTGCTATGTTACCCAAAAATAATTTTATTTGTGTTTTAGGGTTGGTGAAGATTAAGTGTATTCTTAATGACTAACTCATGAAATTATTTCCAAAGGATCCTTTGGTCATGGTTAACCTTTCAAAATTTTCTTAGAATTTTCTAAGCAACATGATAATTATCATGATTAATTTATGCAGATAATAGACATAAACTTGAAAAATATTGATCTATGTCTAGGGACCTCCTCTGATTATAGAAAATTCAGAGGATGTTCTCTAAGACAGAGGCAATAACATGGTAAAATTTTAAGTCATCGTGATATTCCTATATGCATGGAGAGTCAAAACATTCAAATTAGTGTTTAATTAATAAAAAATCAAATATGTATCAAATAGACTCCAAATCATTTCCATATTGTTCTCCTCTATTCACTGAGCAAGAAAGTATTTTTATTATTTTTCTAAACCAAGATATGAATTGTTAAAGCTAGGACTATTGAATATCCCTATTTTTCTATTTAAAAGAGGGACGCTGACTGTATCCTCGGCAGCTCTGAAGGCATGCGTGACGCAATCTGGTTGGATGCCGCCATTCACGTAGCCGTTGACTTGGCCCGCGGTTGATGTAAGGAAGCCCTATCCGGCTCAATCTTCTCCGTCCATCTGATACACACGCGATCGGACGGCTCCCCGTCATCGTCCCCGATAGAGTGATCCCGTGACCGTCCACACTAAAACCCTAAGATCTCGGCCTACACTCAACCAAAACACTTCGGGTTTGATCCTACGGACTCGTCTAAGTGAGACGAACATATACATAGGGTAATCATACAATTAAATCAAGCTTAACCAGATGAAGAATCAAAATCACCTTGGGAGGAAGAGGAGATCAATACCTTGGCTCTGAGAAGTGAAGCTTCAATTACAGATGCTCGGCACGTTCGTTGGGGTCCAAGGAGGCTAGGGATTAATCCTCTGCTGTGGTACAAAGCCTAGGTAGGAATTCGACCAAGTCTGATTTCAAGTGTTGGTCTAGAGCTATGTTAGGGGCTCTGTGGAAGGGGAATTTGATGGGGCTTTTCCTTCTCTCACTGTGGTGAAAGTGTGGGTGAGTTTAGTTTGATTTTTTTGGAGTGTATGAGTGTAATGAGCTCTGTCCTGGTTTTAGGCAGAGATTCAAGCTCAAAATTAGGCTTCAGCAAGGGGATTTAGGGTAATATGGTGGTTGGATTGCACTGAGGAGGTCTCAAAGAGGCTTTGGGATCAATTGGGGGAAGTCTCTCAGAGAAAATTTCAGCGCACCTCCCATGGCTGTGGAGGTGAGTTTTTATAAAAATGGCAGAGGGGTGGCTCTCAGGGCCAATGTTTGGGTGTATTGTGATGCTTTGGTGGGGGGCAGAGGAGCAAGCTGGCCTCTAGGTTTGATTTGGGTGAACTTTCATGGGGGTGGCTCTCGATTTTTGGCTTCTCCGGTGACTAGGTCGGCTGGCCATGGCAGAGGGAGGTGGCTAGGAGCTCAGGAAACCCAAGGGAATATGTCACAACAATTAAAGAGCAATTTATTGCACTGAGGTATTGCTTTGGCAAAGATATCTTAAGCCTAAGAAAAAATGAAAATCAAATCCCTTAATTTGAGGGACCCTTGGTCCATGGCTCATCTAGATTGGATCAGATGGTTTTTAGCTCAGTCTGAGGGTCCAACTAATGGCTGTGGTGGGGGTAATTTTTAGGGTTTGGGGGGG
>NW_018220526.1:53542-73908 GCF_001263595.1 Phalaenopsis equestris
TTGGGTTTGGGCTAGGCTAGCCATGTCAATTGGCCTAATTAATTGTTTCATTTGGTGTACGTGATTGTAAGGAACAATTTTGGTGAAGGATGGAAAAGGTTTTGAGTTCAATTGGGGGGTCAATTCGAAGGATTTTGGAGATTTGGTCAATTTGGCATGTTGGGCTAGACTTGGGTCTAAATTGGGTTATACTTGGGCTAAGTCCAAATTAATTATTGAAAATAGTCAATAGGAATTCCATGAAGAGTTTTGAACATGAATTGGGTGTCAAGTTTGGGGTTAAGGCAATTAATTTGGTGAAATTTGGGGACATAGTCAATTTGGGGAAAAATTTGGGGCTTTTTTGGATTTTGGTTGAAATTAAGTAAAATTGAGGTTTCACCAAGGCCAATTGAAAGTCAATTTTAATGTTTAGGAATGTTATGAAGAGTTTACAACATAAATTGTGGCCAATTGAGTGGGCTATGGGTTCAATTTGGTGAGATTAGGTCATGTGCCCAAAATAGGGGGTTTGACCTATATAAAAATTGGGCTCAAAGCATGGGCTAATTGAGCTTGGATTTTGTTTATTTTTGTCACATTGAGGATGAATTTGAGTTTAGGATTGGAATTTGGGGATATTGGGATCAAATTGATGGACAATTGAGGTAGATTTGGGGAAAAATGAGTCCTTAAATGGCAATTTGGGGGTTTTGGTCAAAGATGGTCAAATTGGCCAAATTGTGTCATGTCGTAGTTGAGGAAAATCAAATTGGGAAAATTTGGGAGGTTCTGGGAATTTGTGAGATTTTTTATAGAATTTTTAGAATTTTGGGCTAAATTTTGAGAATTTTGGTAATTTGGCAAATTTTAGTGAATTTGGGTAGTTTGGGTGTTTTCAAGGTGTTTGATATGATTTTTGAACCAATTTGGGTATTTTGGGTAAATTTGGGAATTTTGGCCAAAATTGGGGTCCCAAGGGTATCTAGATAATTTGGGGGAGTTTATGGGCAAAAGGCTAGGTTGGGTATCTTGGTAGAGTTGGAGTGTCAACCACCATCAATAAGCCATAGACCAATGGAAACCCCATTTTGGGTCCTCTATGTAGTGGTCTTAGCTAACCCTAGCCTAGGGCTAGTGGGTTTCGGGGACCACCTACATGAGTCTCCCAAAATTATCAAGGGACCAAAGCCTAGAAGTTTAAGTTTAGGATTGTGAGTCATTGTAAGTGCAAGTATGTACCTTAAGCCCTAGACCAACACCCAGGGTCAACCCTAAAGTCCAGCAATCCTAAGGGTGACTCATTTTGAGTTCCCCCATAATGACCCCACCTACTAAGTGCTGAAGGTTAGGCCCAATATGTGGAATTTCAAGTTGAGTAGAGAAGAGTTTGGAATTTATAATGGCGAGAGTTTCTTTTCTAGTTTTCTAAGATTAGTCAATAGGAAAGTCCTATGGCTAGACCTTAGGCTACTAAAGCCGAAAAACTAAACCTCAATCAAAGTGAGGTCAACAATGTCATCCATTCACGTGTGTATCGATCCAAAGGAGGAGGAGGAGTCGGATGAGGAGATGTTTAGTAAAGTGTGGCCTGCGTGGCAGCTGACGCGGAAGGCTATGTCGAATAGGAGCACACCGCATGGTCTTTTGAAGCCACTGTGGATCCAATCTGCGCTACGTGGATAGGTAGAAAAATATGATATTTTATATTTAATTAAATTAAAATAATTTAAATATTCATAACTTGGTGTAGAAAAATTTTAAAAATAAAATAAAAATACCACCTTGCTGAGTGAATAGAGGAGAATAGTGTAGAATAAAAATATAAATTATTTGACAAGTCTCTAGGTTTTAATTGATTAAACACTCTCTGTACTATTTTAATTTTAATTGAGTAAATAGTGATCACCATTGCTTGAAACTTTAGGGGTTTGTTTCACATGAAAGTGAGGGTGTTCTCCGTTTTTTTCAAGGTCAGAAGACACCTCTAGCTCTGAAACACTAAATTTAAATCCAGTGACCCATGTTTGTTAAATTAATTATATAAATTAAAATATCAGTAAAAAAATATTAGCCCTATTTCATTATGTTTCTTATGGTCAGAGGAATCTAGGAAAAATTTAAAAAAATTTAAATGTTTGTGTCTATTATTATAGCTACTTAAGTCATTTTAAATCATAAAAATTAAAATAAATATAATATAATTTAAAAACTTCAAAAAATGATTCCACGCTGTATATAATAATAATTTTAACCCACTGTATAAATTTGAAGCCCACTTGAATTGATTTAATCATTAAAGTTCACTTTTGAAGTGAAATGGATTTTTTACATTAAAGTATTTATAATAAATAAACTATAATTAGGAAAATTATGAAAAGTGGTTTTCTGATTTCCTTATGATTAAGGGCACTTGGGAAAATAAAATTTATTTTAAAATAAATAGTTCATTTTGGAGCTACTTTTTAAATTAAAAATAATTCAAAATAATTAAAAATTATAAAAATATAAAAATGAAACAAATTGTTCCTAATTATTTTTATTAAAATAATTATAATAAATAAAATAAAAATTGTAAAAAAATTAAAAGTTTGTTTCTTTGAGTTCTCTAGACTTAGAGGGATTTAATAAAAATATAAAAAGTATTTTTTTTGAAATTAAAATATATTCTCTATTTAATTAACAATTAAAAATAAAATAATAGTTATAATAATTAAAATTTAATTATACAAATCATGGAATTTTATCCAAATGGTCCTCTAGCCTAGATGAACCTCGAATAATTTTCCCATAAAAAAAAGTCTTAATTTGATTAATTAAATAAATTAATATTGAAAATCCTTTTTTCGAGCTAGAATAATTATATAAATTAAATAAAAACTAAAAAAAATTATAATTTTTCCTCTGATATTTTAATTAACCCATGAGTGAGGTACCATAAAAAAATATCAAACTCATTTGAGTTATATTTTGAGCTATGAAGTGGAGAGCCCCGAGAGGCAAAATGGTAATTTTGGATTTTGATGCCTTAATTAAAATTTAGGATTAACTGAAGGGTAAATGGGTAATTTTGAACATATTGAACTCTTTTGGATGTTTGAAACATAATGGGATAAGAGGTAGAAACCAATTGCACGTTTTCTTGATAAAAGTATAATTGTAATTTAATAAATTGTTTTGCTTGGAGGATAATTCAATTGGATGATCGTAAAGTAGTTTGGCACGTTTTCTTGATAAAAGTAAAATTGTAATTTAATAAATTGTTTTGACTTGGAGGATAATTCAATTGGATGATCGTAAAGTAGTGGACTTGAGCTAGGAAGATAATAATTCACTTATTTGAAGCCCCTAGATGGTGATCAGATATTAGGCATCATTTTAATGAGGATTGAATTCACTCCATTTAATATTTTGATTATTTTAAATTTACCTTGAGGATTGGATTTAAGAGCAAAGTAGTGAGCTAGGCTTGATACTTAAACTTGTTTAATGAGATTTGGAAATGAAGAACATGATTAATTCTTGAATGCACTTAAACACTAGAAGCCCAACTTTAGTGGTGGGCACAAATTTCCTAATGACGAGTTGGCCTCAAGGGTACCCACTGCCATATAAAATATCAAGTGATTGTATGATTACCCCATTCTCGCGGTGATTAAAATATTAATGTTCTTTGAGCACAGGGTGTATTAATTCATTGAAACTAACTCTAACTTCGGTTGAATAATTGAGAAAAATAATAAGTCCAAATGAACATTAAATAGTTCAAAGGGTTTTAGAAGTTGTTTAGGATTCTGACCTGAACACTTTTTATGATCTTTTGGATACTTTGAAGGAAAACTAGACTTACTATTCTTTTCTCAAGAAAATCATCCATTAAAACTTTTAGGGATCCACCAAGTTATGCCCCAATGCTCAAGGATTTGAATCTTCTCTAAGGTATTTAAATCCTTGTGAGCAACTGAGGATATTTGGTTTTGCCACGTAAGTATGTCATCAACATATCTGCTATTGTTATCTTCGTCAATTCACTCGGGTCGATGTTGATTATTGCTGTTATTATTGCCTAAGAGTCACCACTCTATTTGTTTATCTTATCACCAAATTTTCTAGGTAACTTATTCTTTTGAACCATGTGAAGGATTCTCATATGTTAAGAAACTTGGAGGAAGAAGGAAAAATGGCTAATGAAAATAGAAAATAGTAGAAAAAGGAAATGTAGGGATGATTTTTATTGTGGTGACCATTATAGAGAAAATAAATTGTTATATAAGAAAAACCACATGAAAAACTCAATAACCAGAGATATAAGTATATTACCTATTCTGAGTTTTTCATTCTCCTATAAGAGCAAGCTCCTATAGTTAATTACAACATAAGCAATCAAGATTGTCTAAGAAAACTCCTTATTATTTTTCTCCTGTGTTCTTTAAGAAATTTCATTTCAAGTTCAAACAAAGAAACATCAATGTTTGAGCCTAGGGTAATAGATTTCTAAGAATCTGATTCTACACTAGAGGTTTTGTTTTTTCACTTTATTTTTATCATTTTGTCTTATTTTAATATATCATATCTTATCATTTGTTTTACTTTATGTTTTCTTTATTTCATTTGGTTTTTTCATTTTATTTTTGTAAATGTCATTTTATTATGTTTATGTTGTTTAGTTTTGTTATTGTGTAGTTTTGTTTTAATGTTGTCATTTTGTTGTTTTGTTTTGTTTTGAGGTTCACCTTTTTCGCTTCAAAATATCATACTGCAGAACAAAGTTAGCACATCCTAATAACCTGCAAAGTAAATTTAAAGCATAATTTGTTTCATGTCTTCAACTAAACTGCAAAACAAAACCCAATTAGCATGAAATCATGTTTTAATTTGTCAAATTTTAATTGGTCCAAGTAAATTTTTAAACAAACCAGACAAGATGTTTATCGATCCATCATTTTGGGGCAATAAGGGGAATCAGATCTACTTAGTTTGAAAGGTGTTTAAACCAGGACTGCGATCCATCATTTTGGGGCAATAAGGGGAATCGGATCTACTTAGTTCGAAAGGTGTTTAAACCAGGACTGGAAGACTCTTATCAACAACCGCTAATTGCATCATCCAAAAAATATTCATAGATCTGAGCACTAATGTTAAAGTTGCATTTGGTGATCTTTGTTCATTAGGATTCAATTTAAGTTTTAATATCTTATTCGGATTTTAGAGGTTGGAAAATTTTAGGTTGTTAATGATTTAATAATCAATTGAATTTTGTCATTTTCTCGTTTATTTTTGTTTGGGATGCCCGATCAGGATCTCATTGTTCCATCGTCCCGGGTCATTATGTTTGCAGTTTGATTAGCCATAAGTGGCTAGAAGATATTTTGTTAGCAACCATGGCTTACCTCTTACAAAATATCTGCTCAAACCAAGTTGCATTTTTTTGTTCATGTTTATGTTTTAATGTCTTTTAAAGTGAATTTTATGTCATTTGTGTTTATTTCGATGGGTAGATCAGTTGAATTTTTATGTCTGTGAGTTAGATCATCCATTTTTAAATCATGATGTCATTTATTTTAAGTCTGATGTCGGTTATATCTTAAGAATTTTAATTAAGACTTATTAGATTATACCTAAAATTTAGGTTCAATGTCGTTAGAACCTAAGGACTGAGATGGTTTAGGTTAAATTTAGGTAGAACCTAGGGTATCAAATGGTTTAGGTTCAATGTAGGTAGAACCTAAAGTTAAAGATGGTTTAAGTCCATTCTAGGTAGGACTTAAGATTTAATGTTACTTGGGTTTATTTTGAGTGGAACCTAAGGTATGAAATGATTTTTGTTCAATGTAGATAGAACCTAAAGTTAAAGATGGTTTATGTCCAATGTAGGTAAGACTTAAAGTTTAATATTTCTTAGGTTCAATTTGGATAGAACCTAAGAATTGAAATGGATTAGGTTGAATGTAGGTAGAACCTAAGGTTAAAAATGATTTAAGTCCAATGTAGGTAGGACTTAAAGTTTAATATTACTTAGGTTCAATTTGGATACAACCTAAGGATTGAAGATATTTTTAGGTCCAATTTAAGTAGCACTCAAGGTATAAAATATTTTAGGTTCAATTTAGGAAGAATCTAAGGTTTGATGTCATTTGGGTTGAATATAAGGTTTTGATTACTTTAGGTTCAATGTGGGTTGAACCTAAGGTATAGGTTGCCTTAGCTTCAACTTAGGTTGAACCTAAAGTTTATGTTGGTTTAGGTTCAATTCAGGTTGAACCTAAGCTTAGGTTCAATTAGGGTTTAACCTAAGTTTTAGATTGTTTTAAGTTAAATTTGGGTTAAACCTAAGATTTTAGCTTGGTTTAGGTATAATTTTGGTTGAAACTAAGAGTTTAGGTTGATTTCGGTTCAATTTGGGTTGAACCTAAGATTTAGGTTGGTTTAGGTTCAATTTGGATTAAACTTAAGAGCTCGGGTTGACTTAGGTTCAATTTGGGTTGAACCTAAGGTTTAGATTAAGGGATTAAGCCTAATTTAAGTAAGGCTTAATGGATGTTTTAGGTTGGACTTAAATAAGATTTAAAGTTGTTTAAGCTTAATCTGAGTATGGCTTTAAGTATTAATTAAGCCTAACTGGAATTAGAATTAATTAAGGTTTAGGTTAGCTTAATTCTAATGTAATTAAGGTTTAGAGGTTTAGTTAAGTCTAATTAAGATTAGACCTATTTAAGTTTGAAGGTTAATTAAACCCAATATGGTTATGGTTTAATTAGATTAATTAGGTCAAATTTGGGTTAGACCTAATGTAAATAAGGTTTAGTTTAATTAGGTCTTAATTTGGGTTAGACCTATTTAAGGTTTAGGGTTAAGTAAGCCTATTGTATGTAAGGCTTAATTAGTTTAATTAGGTCTAATTTGGGTTAGACCTAATTGGATTTATTTAGGCTCAAACCTAATGAAATTAAGGTTTTAGGAGATTAATTAGGCTTAATAGAGATTAGACATAATCAAAGTTTAAGTTTGCTTATGCCTAATGTAAATACAGCTCAAGAAGATTAATTAGCTCTAATAGGGTTTTAACCTAATTACAGTTTATGTTTGCTTAAGGCCAATGTAATCAAGGCTTAAGAAGATTAGTTAGGTTTAATAAGGATTAGACCTAAGTAGGGTTTAAGTTTACTTAAGCCTAATGTAATTATTACTTAAGAAGATTAATTATGTCTAATAAGAGTTGTACCTAATTAAGGTTTAAGTTTACTTAGGCCTATTGTAATTAAGGCTTAAAGGAGCTAATTAGGTCTAATAGAGAGTAGGCCTAATTACGGTTTAAGTTGTCTCAAACCTATTGTAATTAAGGCTTAGGGGGTTTAATTAGGTCTAATAGGAGATTAAACATAATTATGGTTTAATTTGTCTTAAACCCAATGTAATTAAGGTTTAAGAAGTTTAATTAGGTCTAATAGAGGATTAGAATTTGTCTTAAACCTAATGTAATTAAAGTTTAAGGGTTTAAGTAGGTCTAACAGGCGATTAGACCTAATTGGGGGTTCGGTTAGGTTTAGGTTCACTTGAATTGAACCTAAATGTCTGAGTTTTTTTTAACCCATTTGGAATTGGATTCAGGTTTTAACTTAAGTCTATATAGTTTGAACTTAGGTGTCATGTGAGTTCATTTAGATTGAACTCAAAATTTTGTGTTTTGATTTTGAGTCTGTATGGGTTAAACTTAATAATTTTGAGGAAATGACTAAACCCAATGCTAGTTTGGGTTTAGGCTCACCCTAGGTCTAATTTGGAAATCAGATCTGAAGACCAGGATTTCGTCAATCCTACTGATCATTCAAGGCCAAGATTCAACCCTAAACGATTCTAGGGTTTTAAATCTAAATTTGAAATTTATAAATTTAACCCTATATGGTAAAAAAATCATTTAAATTTTCCACTCGCTAAAAGTTGGCATTTAGAGTTTAAAATTGTTACTCTAATTTCTAGCCATTTTCAAATCTAATTTCAACTTTTCTATTTTTTTTATAATTATTTATTGAAATAATTACAAAATTTGAAGAAAAATGATAAAATTGATTCTAGGGATTTTTCCTAGCCTTGGAAAAATCAAGGAAAGTTCCCAAGGACATAAAGGTTGATCCTTAAAAATTTTGTCATTATTGGAATTATAATTAATTTTTAATAATTAATTTACTCGAGAGTGTATTTAATTAATTAAAAATTAAATATAATTCATTAATCTTTAATTTTATTTTTATAATTTTGTCCTTGTTTTTCTGAATCCAAGGGTGTTTCTCTTTAAGTTTTATGATTTTTTGCATTAAGTTATGCATTTTTAAAGCTTTTTTTGTTTTCTGGATTCAAATAAATAAAAAATTTAGAATTTTCTATTTAACTAGCACGGCGCCAGGGAGATCATTAAAGTTGTCGAAAATCAACGAGGTGTCATTTGATTGGCGGAGCTTACCACGTATGCGCTGAGCTGGCCCGAGGTTCGTTTTATTTCATATGGATGAATTAATGATCTAATTTGATCAGATTCGTCAATTTTTTATACACCAAAATGGACAACATCCGCTCATCGTCCCAAAGGGGAGATGAACCGAGAGCCGTTCATGATCAAAGATTTATATCTCAATGGATTTTTAGCCAATTTAAGTAACTTTTGTTCCTAAAGCCTCATATAAATAAAACAAACATATCCATAGAGCTTTGTAGGTATGATATGATGATTTCTTTATCAATGTTCCAAAAACGAAGTGAATTTTAGGATTTAAGGTGCATACCTCGGCCCAATGGGTTTAGCCTCAATTGGGTTTGATATGAATGTTTGTGAGGACTTTGTGAAGCTTCTCCTATGTCCAATTTGCTGTAAAATCAGGCCTAGGTTTATTTTCAATGGAAAGGTGGTTTGACTTCAGCTTGGTGATCCCGAAAATGCTTATATACAACAGTATAACAATAATTCTGATTATATTTTTCACTTATATTTTCTTATTTCACAAAAAAACAAAAAAACTTCTTCTTGAAGAAAAATAAGAATTTAACTTTTAATTTATATATATGGGGATACTATGCAAGTATACGTATCGTTATCAAGTAATATAGGACATTTTAATTAAGAACTGAATATCGAACCCACAAGAAAGATATGCAATATGTACTTTTGGAAAACTTTCTATTTTTAAAAAGACAATTATTTAAACAAAATATGTTTTTGCAGTAAAGAAAATTTAAATATTTTTGGTAATTTTATTATTCTAACAAAAATAGAACAGTCTTAAAAAGAAAACTTGAGTTTTTGTAGAAGAAAATCACTAAATATGAAAATATCTTTTTCCTTCTCATGAATCAGTAATAAGTATAGGAATTTTGTTGTGGAAGTATGCATATTGTGTTGTGCCAAACAGGAGCAATAATATTGTTTACCCTTACTAGTTTACCCTTACTAAACATTAGATGCTATAAAGAACATTGGCTAATATAACATTTGCATAATTCTAAGGATCGGCTAGGCAAGGAAGATGCTAGCTCTCACTTTAGAGTTCCCTCGATTCCCTCCACCTAGGGGCTAACATCTCGTATCAGAACCTAAAACAAGGAACCAAGTTGGGGGATTTAACCTGTCGATGTAAAGTCCTCTAACTCTACACACTTCAATGAACATTTCCCTATTTATTTTCACTCAATCATATGAACTACATTCTCATTCAGACAACCTCATGTGATTCTTTCCAATTGTTGACTGAGACAATACCAGTCTGGTTCTTACATGTTCTCACAATAAATTTTAACATCTGGATTTACAAAATCAAGAAGTAAATGAAGTACATGGATTTAAATCATTACAACTTCTTCCAACATTAAAGATCAATACTCTCCAAAACTCTGATCCAACACTTAATTATTTATCATTTTAAGAAGAAAGATAAAGAAAACTACTCAGAATCTATGGAGAAAATAAAACCACACTTTAGTTTAAAAGTATAAATCATTGTCAAACCAACAACAAGTCTCTATTAAAACCGAAATTTATCTAAAAAAACATATAAAAACTTATCTTAAGTCCTTCACCAAACTCTTGAAGTTCTTTTGAATCTTATCTCTTTTACAACATTCTCAATATAAAACTAAAATTAAAAAGATAAATATGTGGTGCCCGAAAATCTCTCCAACTAACTCCCCAATATTAAAACTTTCAAAACTTTCCTAGTACTTTCAGGACCACTTTCAAAGTCTCAATCTTCCTTCTTTTATAATTCTCCAAAAGGTGTTTTGGTATCTCTTCAAAATGTGTCTTAATTCGATGTATTTTTTCAAGATATGCATCCTTTCACAATAATTTTCGTCCATGGTGGTTACAACCACCTATTAAGCCAATGGGAGCCTCAAAAACCTCTTCAAACAAAATTTGTAAAAATTGAATTTACTATTCCAATAACTCCCACTGGCATGTAAGCACAATGCCTTTAGCGCTTAGGCGCGGCCTTCTCTGTTTAACTAGTGCTGAAGCGTCTGATCTCGCGCTTAGGGATTAAAAGACTTTTGCATATTTTTCAACTATTTGCTCCAAAGTTGATCCTTTTCCACTCCTTTAAGCATTTTTCACCTTTTTACATGTACCTGAAAGAAAAACACAAAAATACCTTCTATTAAAGCATAATATCTCAAAAATATATCTCAACATTAAAGCATAATATCTCAAAAATAGGTATAAAAATGTGTCTAAAAACACTATATATTTTAGGCGTATCACTTGGGATAGGTTAGAGGCTTCGAGGAGACTTAATTTCAATAGGGAATGACTTTGTAGAGTTCAGGGAGTCTTTTGGAAGCCTTAATTTGAAATTTTATCAAGTTTGATGTCACAATCAAAAATTGCCCCGAAATGTGATGGAAAATTAGAATTTCAATGAGGTTTTAAGGCCTTGGAAAGATGGGAACCTACTGCCTATGTCTAAAAGGAGGTTTTTCTCTTTCAAAAGCGAGAGCTTTGGAAGCTTGGATGTGGTTCCTCTTTTCCATGAGAACTCTCAAGTTAGCCCTTTTATATGCAAGGAGAAGCCATGGATAACTTTGAATTGCTTTGAGAAGAAGGTGGTTGTCTCATGATGGTTGGAGATAAGGTTATAGCTGACGATAGCCATAGATGAGTTTCCCTAAGTGATATCCATGACGAGCCTTCTTTAAGGCAAGGATTGAGATTTAGCTATGGCTTCCTTCCATTGGGTGGATGGCGAGGTGGTGAGGATTTTGAGATTGGGCTGGCTAACTCACTGCACCTAAGTGTACAAGTCATATATTAGATTTTTTCAAGAATGACACATAACCTCCCCTCCCTCATTTCCATGGTTTGGTTACGATAAGTTCAATTTTGATTGGCAGAATGACTTGATCAAGTTTTCTTCTCCCATTGGATGGAGAAAGAGGTGAGTGATGTCTTCACAAAGTTTTCCTTCAATGATTTCATGATAGAATGACACCTCCTACCTCCTCACATAATGACCTCATGATAACCTTTGACTTAGGTCAAAGATTATGGCTCATGGGTCATTCATGGTTCATGGCATGTCATGATAAGTTTCATGGGTCATTGGTGACCCATTAGTAGTTTTTCATGAGTTGAATTTAGGATTTAAGTGTAAAGTGTGGGTTTACGGTTGCCATGGGTATATCTTGCCAAGGGCGTAAACCATTATTTTAGACTTAAATACTAGGTCTAATGATGTTAAATTTAACTCTCTCTAATTAATTAATTATTAATTAATTAAGTGAATAAAAATAATTTAAATAAAAGACCAAATTTTGACCAAAAAGGTAAAGTTGGCCAGGTTTGGCCAAGGTTAACCATGGTTGACCAATTTAGGTCCAAGGTTGACCAGAGTGACTTACTTGACCATGTCATCATTTAGTTAGCCATGGGCTAATTAGATTTGATGATTTGGCTTGGGTTTGACCTAAGGTTGACCATGATGGTTAAATTGACTATATGGTGATGTCTTATTCATATGGAAATCATTTGGGTCTATGGTTGAGTGTGGTGACCATTGGGTTCATGATTGCCCACTATGACAAAGTTTGACCAAATGGTCCTGTTTGACCAATTCGGTGTTTGGGATGACCAAATGTTCTAGTTTGACCAATTTGGTATTTGGGTTGACCAAATGGTTCAGTTTGACCAATTTGGTGTTTGGGTTGAACAAAAGATTCAGTTTGACCAATTTTGACTAATGTTGACCAACTTGATCAAGGTTTACCAAGTTGACAAAGGTTGACTAGTTGGGCCCACGATTGACAAATCAGGGTTTTGTCATTATTTATCTGATCATTTTGGGTGTTATTGTGGTTTGAACCCAAGAAGGGTGTACTGGAGCGAATGCAACTTCTAGAGTTTTGGGTACCCTAGGTGAATTCAAAGAAGGCAATGTTAGTAATCCCCTCTTCATATGGTGAATTTTGTGGTCATGATGATCACTAAGTCTTAAAAGCTGTCTGAAGATCTTGTGTTGATGTAGGTGAGTCAAGGCATATCATGTATATGGGTGTCATTTTGAGCTCCTCACAAAAGTGAGGTCAATAAATGGGCCCCTAATATGTGTGGAATTCTAAATAAGATGTCGGCATATTGGCATTGACCAAAAAGGTCTAGATAATTTATGCTATTGTCTATTTTTCTGTGATTTTAAGGAAAAGAATACGATTAAACCAGGTCAGGTAGTTTATCCTAAATTTTTAAAGTCAGCTAGAGAGAAGATTGTCATGACTTATTAAGAAGTCATATGGAATAGCAAACTATAGGAAAGTCATAATTCCTTGTCAAGAAGGCCTTACATCCTACATTAAGAGGAAGAATGACTATTATTTTACGTTGGGGGAGGTCTTATATCATCTCTCAAAAGTTTATAATGTAAGTTTTGGGAAGGGAATGTTGTGAGTCTTATATCCCATCCTAAATAGAGAAGCCAAAGGAATGTCATAACTCCGTGTTAGGAAGGTCTTATATTTGATATCAAAAGAGAGAGTAAATTTCATATTCCATCTAAGGAGTTCTAATACTACAACTCAAAAATGTCAAATGTTGTTAATGGGAAAGAATGCTATGAGACTCATATCCTATCCCAAAAGGAGAAGCTAAAAGAAAGCTAAAATTCTGAGTCTGGTGATACACCAAAAAGATGACAAATTTTATGTATACATTTTTTTTGCGTAAATTTTGTGATATTGCAGTTGTGATATTGCACTTTAAAGAAGGGTATTTTCATGTTTTGTTGCAAGTATACTGATTTTAGGCATTTGGAGAAGAAAGGAGCGAAAAGGGAAGAAATTTGATGTCAAAATGTAGTTTTCAGCTTACTAGTTCCAAAGGCGCTAGAACTGGTGCTAGAGGCACCATTTTACAGGTAAGAGCCGCCATAATAGCGTCAGAGGTGCAAGAATTTAGAGAGGAGTGTTAAAATCAAATAAATAGGCACCAGACGCGCCAGAGATGGATTTAAATTAATTGTTGGCGGTTATTAACTATTTTTGAGGTGTTCTAGAAGGCTCCAAGTAATTCAAACGCCCCATGGGTTAGTTCACTGCATCCAGAAACTTCCGAAAAGGCTTTTGAATAAAGAGATAATTCTTTTGGATGAAGGTATTTGTCGCTTGGTGTGAAGAGGTGTGTCACTTGGGAAAAATGAGGGAGTTTTTGAAGAGCGGCTGGCGCCACTCTTAAGAAGTCTGGGGAAGTCTTGTGAGAGGTGTGTGGCATGTAGAGTCTTTGGATGAGAGTTAGGTTTTGGTGAAAGTTTTCTTCTAGGGTTGAAAGATGAGAGGGACGGTGAGAGATTTCTTCTTCATTACATTTCTAAGAGAGAATTGAGTGTGATTGTAAAGAAATAAAGTGCTTTAAAGTGCTTAAGTAAAGAAATAAAGTGCTTAAAGGGAACTTCAAGAGATTCTCTTGAGGATGAGTGTGACATAAGTTGTGTTCTTTCCTTTCATTATTTTGTAAACTTATTTTTATATGTAAAAACCATGTTTTGTCGTATCCTTATCATGAATTTTGAGTAGTCTTGTTTATCATTTTATCTGCAATAAGATAAGGGTTTGTGAAGAATTAATATTGTTGTGCAAGGTTTTAAATTTCAAAAAATTGTGATGATTCAAACTCTGGTCTTCATTTACTTTTCGATTTGGCCAATTGAAATGCTAAAATTTGCTGAGAAACATAAGATTCAAAAGGATTATGCTTTCCACAACAAGGTAAGAGTCACATTCAATTTGATATAATAGAGTGTAGTACAATGTGTTTAATGCAAATAAATAGGGAAATATATTTTGATGGGCGTAGAATTGGAGTTTTTAGGGTGACAGACTAAATTCCCCAATTTGGTCCGGTTGCTTAGAAACTAAAGCGAGATTGTTAGCCCTTGGGGGAGGAAGAAGTGGGAGCTAAAGAGTGGGAGCCAGTATTGTCTCAGCCTAACTCTGGATTAGCCAATGCTGTTCTTTATGCATTTAAAAGTGGTAAATATTAGGATTGCTCCTAATTGGCACAATACAATTATATATATAATTTTTAAATGATTTTAATTACTTCGCTAACCATAAACTCAATGTAAAGGTGAAGGATGCTTCCTTAAATTTGAACTCTTTGTTACAAAACGTTGTTTAGTCTTAGTAAATTTAACATTGAAGTTTAGAAAATAGCTTAGTTCACTTAGTTCTCTTAGCTTCATTTCCATTAGCATACTTTAAACTTACTCTCGACCTATTTTTATTACTTAAAGATTTTATATTTTGAATATTGTGTTTTACGTTATAACTACAAGAATTTCCACCTCCCTGTGGGATTGATACTTAAGACTCCATTAGAGCTCGTTATTAGTTCAGCTTATATGAATACTTGCGTAATTACTAGGTTTAGCAGCTTAAAGATTTAAAAATATAAAACTCTTTAAACTGAAGTGATTTTTAATGTGGTTGATCGTCATATTTATTAATTGTAATGTCGTGTGTGTTGTAGTATTGAAAGATACTTACAAACCATACAAAAAACCAACATCAAGTTTTTGGTGTCGTTGCTTGGGAGGTGCGGCAATTACTTTATAATTTAGAAGACATTGTTTGAACTGAAAAACTTATATTAAGAAAAACTGTAGTTTAATAAATATTTTTATATTTTAGTGTGTTTTCTTTTTTTAACTGCTTACTGTGTTTGTGTATGCATAGTTTAAGATCTGAATGTTTAGTACCTTACGGTTTGGAGTCAGAAAGAACTATTAGAAAATTTTGAAAACAACAAAAAAAATTGGAAATTTTGAGCAAAATGGCTACAAACTTAAATAATCGAGGAGTTGAAAATGAACATCATTAAAGACCTTTAATAACTTATGATGATCCTAGAACAGATAAAATTCACTTGAGTGTACAAAACCCTGTTGTAGTTGCTAATTCATTTGAGCTTAAACCTGTTATTATCCAAAATGACACAAAATAATCAGTTTGGGGGAACATCGACTAAAGATCCTAACTTACATCTTGCTAGTTTTCTAGAACTGTTTGCTACATTTAAATATGATGGAGTGTTGAATGATGTCGTCATACTTAGACTTTTTCTTTTTTATTAAGAGATAAAGCTAAGATTTGGTTAAAATCTTTAGCAACTGGATCTATCTTAACTTGGAGAGAATTTTCTCAATAATTTTTATTTAAATATTTCCCACCACTAAAAACTGCTAAGCTTAAAAATGATATCACATCTTTTTGTCAGTTTGAAGGATAATCAATATATGAAGCTTGAGAACGACTTAAAGATCTCCTTAGGAAGTGTCTACAACACGCATTACCATACTGGTTAATTATTCAAACTTTTTATAATAGATTAGTTAGATCTCTTAGATCTATAATTGACACTGCTGCTGGTGGACCATTAATGTCAAAAACATTTGATTAAGAATATTCTCTAAACAAAGAGATGTCTACTAATGATTTTCAATGACCTTTGAAAGGATAACTCAAAAAAGAGTAGCTAGTATTCATGATTCTGATGCAATATCTATTTTAGCTTCTCAAATTGTTATAATATCAAAGAAGATAGATCAATATGGAATGAATTATACTCAGACACCTCCTGTGCATGAGGAAAATTTATTGGGACAATCGATAGATTCTCAGTCTTCATATGAAACTTTAAATGCAATAAAAAATCAAACTAATAATACATACTCAAATTATTATAATGCTGGTTGGAAAAATCGCCCTAATTTAAGTTTGAATAATAATAACTCTAATGTTGTAAATCCGCAATGGGGGAATAATCCTATGAACCATTGTGAAATTCAAGCAATCAAGGAAACATTAGCTATAAACCTTATTATCCTCTAGGTTTTAATAGCAGTTCAAAAATTAAGGAAAAGAAATTTTTAATGGAAGACTTAATATTGCAAATTGGAGCACAATTACAAAGTTAAGGAGCTATAATTAGAAACATGGAAAATCAGTTGGGATGTATTGATACTACACTTAGCGATACACCTCCAAGAACTTTGCCTAGTAATGTTGAAGTTAATCCTAAAGATCAAAATAAAGTGCAAATTAAGGCTACACAATAGAGAAAAGGAAAATATTTAGAAGCAAAATTTCAAAAAGAGATTGAAGTTGAGAAAGAAGGGGTGGAAAATGTAAATTCTAATGAAGATTTTTATCTTGATTCAGAATATCTTATTAAACTAATGAAAGTTGCTGTAGAAAGGAAACCACCTCCATTTCCTAAAAGATTGAAACTGTATACAGAATAACCAATTTACAAAATTCTTAGAAATATTGAGGAAATTAACTATAAACATTCCATTTGTTGAAGCCCTGGAACAAATGTCAAGCCATGTGAAGTTTATGAAGGATATACTTAATAAAAAAATAGAAGTTTACAGATAATGAGACAGTTGCACTTAGTGAGGAGTGTAGCATGATAATTCATAAAAAGCTTTCTGAAAAACTTAAAGATCCTGGTAGTTTTACTATTCCTTCTGCTATTGAAGAAAGATTCTTTGGAAAAGCCTTATGTGATTTGGGAGCCAATATTAATCTTATGCCTCTAATGATTTTTTGAAAGTTTAGTTTAGGATAAATTTCCCCTACTACTGTAACTCTTTAGTTAACTGATCATTCGATTGCCTATCCTAAAGTAGTTATACAAGATGTTTTGGTAAATTTTGATAAATTTATCTTTCCTATGGATTTTATTATGTTAGATATGAAGGAGATTAAGGAAATTCCTATCATTTTAGGGAGACCATTTCTTGCTACTGAAAGTGCTTTGATAGATGTGTAGAATGGGGAGTTAATATTGAGAGTCAGTGATAAAGAAGTTACATTTAATATATCAAAATCAATGAGATACCCAGAAAAATGAAGAGATGATGAATGCTTCAAAATGGAAATTAATGAATATTTAAGTAAAGAATATTTCACAAATACATTTGAAAAGAAAACTGAAGAAGAACATTTGGAGCATGAAGATGAGGATATAATTCAAGACAAATCTATAGAAGTGAGTAATCAAGAATTGATTTATGTTCAAGAATAATTTGAACTGTTAATACTACATATAATAATAGAAATCTTATTTTTTGAGTTTGAAACCTTCTGAGCTAGAAATGAAAATACTTTCTACAATTTTAAAATATACATTTTTAGGTGATTTATCTACATTACCTGTTATCGTATCTTCAGAATTATTTGAAATACAAGAACAAAAGTTGTTGGAAACTTCAAGAAGTTATAAGAAAGTCTTTAGATGGATGTTAGCTAAAATCAAAGCAATCGGTCCTTTGATTTATATGCACAGGGTTCTATTGTAAGAACATCATGAACAAAAAGTTGATCCTCAAAGGAGATTAAACCCTATGATGAAAGAAATTATTCAGGAAAAAAATTTTAAAATGATTTGATGCTAGAATAATATATCATATTTCAGATAATGCTTGGGGAAGTCCAATTCACTGCATTCCTAAGAAAGGGGGTGTAAATATTGCAACAAATGAGAATAATGAATTAATACCAACATGAAACGTCATGAGTTGACGAATCTGCATTGATTATAGAATTTTAAATACAGTCAATATGAATGATCACTTTTTTTACCTATTTTGGATCAAATGTTGGATGGCTAGCTGGGCATAAATATTTTTGCTTTTTAGATGGATATACCGACTATCATCATGTTTTTATTGCTCCCTAGAATCAAGAGAAGACAAAATTAACTAGTCCTTTTAGTACTTTTACTTTTAACGATGTGAAAAGATGAATTTAATATTAAATTGGGAAAGATGTCAATTCATGGTTGCAGGAGGAATTGTACTTGGGCATAAAAACATTAAAAATGGGTTGGAAGTAGATCCAACAAAAATTCAAATTATAGCTGAAGTATCTCCAGCTACTACAGTAAGAGGGCTTAGAAGTTTTTAGGATATGTTGCTTTTTATTGGAGATATATATAAGATTTTTCAAAAATTACAGAGCTTTATGCCAACTTTTGGAAAAAAAATTCAAAATTGGATTTTAATCAAGAGTGTTGTAATGCCTTCAAAATATTAAATGAAAAATTAATCACTGCCCCTATAATTTTTTCACTTGATTGAGGGAAACCATTCGAGTAAATGTGTGATGCAAGTGATTATGTAACTGGAGTTGTTTTAAGGAAAAGATATGATAAGATTTTTAAAGTTATATATTATGGTAGTAAAACTTTAAATAATGCTCAAATTAATTATATCAATACTGAAAAAGAGTTATTATCAATTATTTATGCTTTTGATAAGTTTAGGTCATATTTGATTGGAGCTAAATGTGTTGTTCATGCAGACCACTCCACCATAGAATATTTGATGCAAAAGCAGGATGCAACACCAAGAATAATTAGATGTGTACTTCTAATGCAAGAATTTGATTTTGTGTTAGTAGATAAAAAATGAACTAATAATCAAATAACTGATCATTTATCTAGGTTGGATCAAGAAGAAAAATGTGATCTTGAAAGAGAAATTAATGAAATTTTTTTGGATGAGCAATTATAGACTGTTAAAGAATGGAAAATACCACAGTATGCTGATATAGTTAACTATATTGTTAGTAGTTGTTGACCTCACTTTTGATTGAGGTCTAGTTTTCCTCTTTAGTAGCCTAGGGTCTAGCCATAGGTCTTTCCTATTAACTATTCCTAGAAAACTAGAAAAGGAACCCCCACCAATAGAAATTCTAAACTCCTCTTTACTCAACTTGAAGCTCTACATATTGGTCCTAACCTCTAGCATTTAGTAGGTGGGGTCAATATGGGGGAGCTCAAGGTAATTTCCCATAGGACTGCTTGCCCTTAGGGTTGACTCTGGGAGTTGGTCTAGAGCTAAGGCACTCACTACAACCACCTCACTCACAATCACTTAATACCCTAAACCCAAAATTCCTTGACTTTGGTCCCTTGATCCTTTGGGAGACTCATGTAGATGGTCCTCTAAACCTACTAGCCCTAGGTTGGGGTTTAGCTAAGACCAGTACATAACGAACCCAAATGGGATTCCCATTGGTCCATAGCTCATTTATGGTGGTTGGCACCACAATCCTACCAGAAATACTCAACTTGGCATTTTGCCCCAAAATTCCCCCAGATTACATAGAAACCTTTGGGACCCCAACTTTGGCCAAAATTCCCAAATTTACCCAAAATACTGAACATTTTAAAACTTTTTAAAACATCCAAATTACCCAAAATCACCAAAAAAATTGTCAAATTACCAAAATGCCCCTCATTAGCCCAAAATTTCAAAAATTCCCCCAAAATCCAAAAATTTCCAAAACCTTCCAAATATTCCTAATTTCATTTTACTTCCAAAACCTACCAAATATTCCTAATTTCATTTTACTCAACTACTACTTGACCCAATTTGACCATTCTGACCAAAACCCCCAAATTTCTTTTAAAGACCCAATTTCCTCAGATTCACCACAAATGGTCATCAATTTTGGCCCAATTTTCCCCAATTTCAAATCTAAACTAAAATTCACCTTCCATATGACTAATAAAAACCAAATCCAAGGTCATTTGACCCATGCTTTGAGCCCAATTTTGATCTAAGTCAAACACCCAGTTTTGGCCATATGACTTAATCTCACCAAATTGAACAAATCTCACCATACTCAATTTGCCACAATTTATGTTAAAAACTCTTCATAACGCTCCTAAACATCAAAGTTTACCTTCAATTTTCCTTAGTGAAGCCCCAATTTCATTTCATTTTGACCCAAGTGAAGAAGCCCCAATTTTGCCCTAAATTGGCCATACCTCAAAATTCCACCAAATTGATTTCCTTAACCCCAAAATTGGCACCCAATTTATGTTGAAAACTCTTCATCAC
>NW_018220526.1:74182-78618 GCF_001263595.1 Phalaenopsis equestris
CTCAAGGTCATGGCTAGCCTAGCCCAAACCCAAGCTTTGGCCAAATTGACCTACATGGACCCCTTCACCAAAAATTAACCTAGCCATATCAAATTGGCCAACCAAATATCACCAAAGCCACTAAGCCCTTTCGTTGTACTAGGCTAAAACTTACAAAACCCACCAAACCAAGCTATGGACCAATGGGTTCCTAAATTAAATGATTTATGCCTATATTTGGGTCTTAAGCCAAAATCCTCACCATTATGACTAACCCTTGGGGGTAAGTGATCATTGAACCTCCCCCTAGCTCACCTGAATTCTTAAGCTAGTTCCCCTGTCCTCCTTGCTAGCCAGCCTAGTGGCTGGAAAACACCAAAATTGTGAGCCACCTCCCCTAAATCCAAACCCAATTCAAACCTTGAGGCCACCTCATCCAATTTTAAGTTTAAAGTCTCTTTTCCCTCAACATAGGCAACACTTCGCACCCTTCAATTGACCCACAGAGCCACCATTGACCATTTTTATAAGAACTCACCTCCATGGCCAAGGGGAGAGGTGCGGAAATTTTCTCAAAGAGAGACCTCCAAACTGATCTCACAGCCTCTTTGCGTCCTCCTCAGCTCAAACCAACAATTTTTCCCCATTGATATCCACTGTAGAAGCTCAATTTGGAGCTCAAACTTCCAAAAAAACTAGGACAAAACTTCCCATAGCTCCACAGTCCACTATACTTCAATTAAACTCACCCACACCATCACCACAGTGAAAAAAGAAGATGCCCCATTAAATCCCCCTCATATAGGCATAGCTCTGGACCAACACTTGAAATCAAACTTGGTCAAATTCATGCTTAGACATTTCACCACAACAAGAGGCTCAATCCCTAGCCTCCTTGAACCTCCACGAACGTGTCAAGCACCTCTGATTGAAGCTTTCCTTCTCAGAGAAAAGGTATTGAAGTCCCCCTCTTCCTGAGCCTTTTTTGATTCTCCATTTGATTAGGGTTAGTTTCATGGCATGTTTACTGAATGGATATGTTCTACTAGTCAAGAAGAGCATTTAGAAACAAATTTCACTTTAATTGGTTGAGAAATGAGTGAGATATCAAGGTTTTAAAATGAACGGTTCTCGGGCTAGGGGATTGGAGATGATGCCCACGCGTCATTGGATCACACGTGTATTGCACAGACGACTCTGTTCGGGCTGGATGGAGAGACGGAATGAAAAGGCGGGATGCGTGGATGCTGGCATGGAAGGTGGCTTCAAATGGTAGAGTTTCGCGTGGAGCTTCAGAGCTGTCGTTGGTTGACGCGGCGCCGCGTCACTTAAGTAGAAAAATAGTGCTTTTTATGATTTATTTAATTCCCTAAACCTTAAAAATTCATATCTTGGTGTAGAAAAATCACAAAAATAAAATAAAAATACTCTCTTGCTCAGTGAACACAGGAAAACAATGTGAAAATGGTATGATGTTCATTTAATGCATATTTTATTTTTAATTAATTAAATGATGTCTTGAGTCTTTTGATTCTCCAGGCATGTAGACATTTTATTATGGTTTGAAATTTTGGCATGTTGTTGCCCCTATCTTAGGGAAGATTCTCTGATTTTTTTAAAGTTAGAGGAGATCTATAGACAGAGATCCATATTTTTCAAGTTTATGTTTAATATTTATATAAATTAATTATAATAATTAGTATGTTACTTACAAAATTTCAAAAAAATTTTGGAAGGTTTGCCATAACCCCATTCGAAAAATGTTTCATGAGCCAAGTCATTAAAAATGCGCCTAATTTTTACAAACTCTGAAACACAAAGAAAATAAATTTTGGGAAACATAAACATCTAAATGACTTGATTTTAAATCTCCACTATAGTTTGAAGTTCAGCAAACTTTTCATAAAAATTTCAAAATAATTGGAGCTCATTTCGTAATTCAAATTAATTTTCTATGTTAAGTGTCATTTTAACACTAAATTAATAATTAAAATATAACTCAAACAAATATTAAAAATGGTTTTTTGAGTTCTCTGTGATTATAGAAAATTTCTAAAAATAAAATGGTAATTAAAATAAAAACCTCATTTTTAGCCTATTTTTAATATTTAAATTATTTAAAAAAGATAAAAATCACAAAAATAACAAAACTCATGGAAATATTTTGAATTGTTTCTTAAGCACTTAGAAATAATTGGAATATTTTCCCTAATTTTCTAAGTGAAGATATTGAATTTTGAAGCTTAAAATAATTTTTAAAGGCTAAAAATGGATTTTCACTAAAATAATTCTAACAACTCAAAGAAAAATAAAAAAAATCTGAAATTTATTTCTCTGGTTTCCTTGACCATAGAGATATTTAATAAAAATATAAAACTTAATTTTACACATTTAAAATAATATATTGTTTAATAAACGCTCCAAAAATTAATATAATTCTTAAAATTCAAAAATAACTCAATAAATCATGAGATTTAGTCCCAATAGTTCCCTAGTCTAAGTTTACCCCTAGAAAAAATTTTAAGGGATTAGATTTTTCCTTGGTCAAGTTATGGATTTTTCTTTAAAAAATCCTATTTTTACATAAAAATAAATATGTAAATTAAATTCAATTTTGAAAAATCACATTCTCTCCTCTGATTCTTAACTGACCCATGAGTAAGATGGGATAAAAATTTCAATGTCATTTGAATTAAATTTGACAAATTATGAAGTGATAAAGCCTTAGAGGCAAAAGTGTAATTTTGGAAATTTGGAAAAAATTGGCCTTAATTATTATTTAGGCTTAATTCAAGAATGGAAAATGGGCAAGCTTTGATCTTGATTAACATATTTAGATGATTGAAACACAAGGGATTAATTGGTAGAAACCAATCTCATTTCTTTCAATTAAAGGATAACTTTGTAATTTCCCTAAATTATTAAAATTTGGATGTTTAGTCAACTAAATGATCCTAGACTTAGGGGAATGATTTTGGGTGTTGATAACTCACCAATTTAATACCCCTATTTAATGAATCAAATGACTTTTAAAAATTTTGATAATGAATCATCATCACCTAAAAATTCAATCTTTTAAAAAAAATATTAAATAAGATATCTAACAAAATCTTAAAGGCTTAGTAGTGACCTAAGCTAAATCAAATCTGATTAAATGAGGATTAGAAAAGTAAACAAAATTAAAATTGAACGTCTTTAAAACACTACATGCCCAAATTAAAAAAAAAGATGGCTAAGTGCCTTGATAGCATTAACTTCCCCTTTAAGGGTCTTCACCCACATAATTCTCAAATTAAATTATAAGTGATAATTAACCTACCCTTAGGAATAATTGAAACATCAATTTTCACTGAGAATTAAAGGTATTTATAGGATGAGTTATTAAACAACATAATAAGTTTAACTCAGCTTGAGACTTTTCACCAGGCAGTGAGAAGGAAGCATGGTCCTACTTCTTTCTCCAGAGTTGTTGGATACCTCAGAGGTCTACTAAATTTAATATATTTTGCCTGACAAAATCATCCTTAACTAAGTCAATAGGGACCCACCAAGATATGACCAAGGTTGGGTAGATCACCAAAACCTTATTTTTCCGCTTTATGTAAAATTCTCTCATATTCATTTGAGTTTTAGGTGGTGGAACGAGAAGACTCACCAAGTACGTTTTCTATCGTTTATAGTGTCATCTTTCTTGTACATTCATATTGTACTCTTTTATGCTTACAAAACTTGCATGCTAAACAACAATGTCACCCTGCATGAAAACTAAAACTGTTAGGATTGCCATAAAACCAAAACCCAAAACCAAAACTAAAATAAATCAAGATAAAATTCACCGCCACAACATTCAAAATATAAAACAACTCAAAATTTAATCACAAACATCACACCAACATGAAAACATTAATCACAACTAAATTAAGATGTCTCTATTGAATGATCGGGACTGCCTCGGAGGTGGTAACCTACGGTTGTTAACTAGGCATCCCACGGTCTAAATGAAATTATGGAACTCATTAAGTTAAGTTTAGTAAATTCATTTCGACTAAGTGAATCCAATAGAAAATAATGGTACCGGAATGAGGGAACCGTAGGATCTGTCGGCACAATTTTTGGTGTGGGGTTTGCCCGTAAGAAGCTATCGGTCATTGGAATTGAAATCCCGTTGCCCGCTTTGGAAGGACGTTTTAAAAATTTTAGTTTTGAAAAAGATGAAGTCAAACTGACCCCATAATTTTCATAGTTTATATGAAAGTGCACTTTACCTAAAATCCTAGATCTTTTCCGAAGGATGAACACAAGAATTGAGGGTGAGGCTCGATCAAATAAACTAAAGAAAGTTATGACATCCGTTTGGTCTGCAAAACCAATGTATTGGCCGACAAGTTCCCCTATTTAATATAAGAAATTAAATAGGGTTTATATTATGTTGGGTTCGGGAAAAGCTTCCTATAAGG
>NW_018220526.1:79711-80081 GCF_001263595.1 Phalaenopsis equestris
ATATTGATGTCTTGATTATCCCTAAGAATAGGGTAAATGTCATTTGTCTTTTAATTTGAAGCTTATGTTGGTGAAGACCTTAAAGGGGGCAAATTAGTGTATTTAAGGAAACTTAACCAAATTTTTAGTCCTAGTTGGACTTGTGGTGTTTTAAAATAGTTTGATTATGTTGATTTTTTTAATCCTTCTTTAACAAGTGGATTTGAACTTAAGTTCACCACTAAGTCTTTAAGACCTAAGTGAGTGTATTAAGTGTGTGTATTAATTTTGAAAAGATTTAAAATTTTATATGATCATTATCAAGATCATTTAAACATCCTTTTTATTATCAAACAAGTGTGTGAAATCATTGATTTCCAAAGTTATACCC
>NW_018220526.1:80270-80625 GCF_001263595.1 Phalaenopsis equestris
TAAGCCTAAATGTTCATTAAGGCCAAAATATCCAAAATTACAATTTTGCCCCTAAGGGTCCAAACTTTTATAATTTGTCAAATTAAAGTTAAATAACTTTAAAATTTTTATGTAACCCTATTGATAGGTCAATTAAGACATCAGAGGAAAAAATGTGAATTTCTACAATTTAATTTATTTCATATAACTATTTTTATGCAAAAATATGCATTTTCAAAGAAAATTCCAAAAGATGCTCAGGAAAATTCCTAATCACTTGAAATTTTAATGTAAGCTAGTCCTAGACTAGAAAGTCATTTGGCCAAAATTTCATAATTTTCTAAATTTTCTATGATTTATTAAAATTAATTGAATT
>NW_018220526.1:82469-82922 GCF_001263595.1 Phalaenopsis equestris
CGACGTGCAAGAATAGGTCTTTTGAGAACAAGGACCAGGTCACCACTTTTAAATGTCCTTGGGTGGACCAATTTGTCATGAGCTCGTATCATATTTCTTGGTATAGCTCCAGATGTTGTTGTGATTGTAGGCACTTTCCCTCAAGACTTTCAAGTTCTTCAAGTCTGAGCTTTGCATTTTCTTCAGTTGTAAGTTGGTTTGCAATAGCGATTCTGAGAGACGTCGTCTGTATTTCTAATAGTAATATGCCTCTGACCCGTACACGAGCATATAAGGTGTACATTGAGTGGGAGTTCTGAACGTCGTTCGGTAGGCCCACAGAGCTTCTAGCAGTTTATTGTACCAGTCTCGTTTATTTTCATTGAGTATTTTTTTGAAAATTTGTATAAGTGTTTTGTTGAAGGCTTCAGGTAACCCATTTGCTTTTGGATAATAAATTGTGGAGTATCTCCA
>NW_018220526.1:88060-88386 GCF_001263595.1 Phalaenopsis equestris
TTCATGAATACCAACCTCATGTACTGGAAATGGCTGTAGATCTCCATTAATGCAATATTCTTGTTTTTCTTTGCAGTATTTGATGCATTGGTGTAGAGACGATGGAACCATGTTGTTCTCATGAATCCAAGGTTGACCAAGTAGAGCGTTGAAAGAGGTCTCGACATCGATGATATGAAATTTAACGGTTGCTGCTAGTTCTCCAACCTTCATAAGTAATGTAATTTATTCAAGGGCTCTTTCTCCCTTTTGGTTGAATCCTCTCAACATCATCTTATCGGGGAAGATTTTCTGAATGTCAAAGTCCAAAAATGCTAATGTTCGTA
>NW_018220527.1:0-1733 GCF_001263595.1 Phalaenopsis equestris
TTTTTTCATGTAGTGGATGGGTTTGTTGTGGAAGAAGCACGACTATGTGCTGCACCAAGTTCTTTGGTTGCTGTGGCTGTTACCAAATATCAATGAGCAGTGCTTATTTTGTACAGAAAGATGAAAATGCAGCTCCTGTTCTTGTTTAATTCGTATTGCTCCAGGCCTTACATGTGAGCCCACCAATCTCTTGGTCAGATGGCTTTTATGGAACATCTCTATGCTTCCTGTAATGATGAAGAACAGAAAATTTATATTGTTTAGTTCCTCAAAGATACCTTATAATGACTGTTTTTGTGTTTGGCAAGCTCCAGGCTTTCAAATCTTCTTGTTCTCTGGTGATCACTTCTTGTATTGTTGCTGTTAAAGTGCTTGCTTGTTTTGTTAAGAAAGTTTAGTATTAACTTATTTTATTTTTCTATCTGTTCTACTAGACATGTAGTAGTGGCTACTATTTGAATGATATTTTTTATGTCATATGATTGTTTTGGATGTTATGAATGGATAAATTAAAATTTAGGTGTCAGATTTATAAATACATATGAATGGGTGTTATGTATGTAAATGCCACAGAATTAACTTGAAAGATGTGCTATAATATGTAGGAAAAAACCATCTTTTCCAATAGAGAAGCACTGGAGGAATTAACTTGAAAGATGTGCTATAATATGCAGAAAAAACCATCTTTTCCAATAGAGAAGCACTGGAGGCATGGGCATGTTCGTGCACCGATGCTTAGATGCAAAATAGTGATTTTTACTGCAGATAAATTGATGAATCTGAGCAAACAATCTGTTGGAAACAGTAATAAAGGAATGTAGTGTGAAGAAAGGTTTACTTTCAAGAGGAAAACAACATGTTGGAAAAGCTATTCAAAGGAAAACATTTATTGGTGGAAAAATACATATTGCGGAGCCAAAAGCTTACGATGCTGCAACAAATGATTAAGAACGAGTTGAAAATTTTATCAGTTGATAATATGTCAAGTTTAAACTACTAGTTATTTCTGAGCACAAAATTCTATGTAATACTAAAATCTTATCATTTACCGTAAAATGGTGTCAAAATGAGCAATAATTGTTGTTGATTCACCATCTGCAAATGATTGATTCTTACATTCCAACGTATGAATTGGGTAGGATGTAAATGCCCCATAAACACATGCTACTTATATGCCTATTCATATGAATTACTTGGAGAAAATGAAAAGTCAATTTATATGTATTTACATATATAACAACAAAACTTCGTTTTTTGCATTTGTAAAAATAATAAACTTTTGGGATGATGAAAAGTCGCCCAATACTTTTACTAGGGCTTCGATTAAATTAGAATCAAAACCGCACTGTAAAAATATGATCGTACTAACTTCAGAAAATCAGAACAAAATTTTCGAATGGAAGCACCAAAAAAACAATTAAAAAAAAAACCACTATTTAACGTGAAAAACCTGATAACAGGAAAAAATCACAGAGCCACACAGCAAAAAATTTCCGCCATGAAAGTCATAAGGGAGTAAAACACTAACTCAAATCTCCTCTCTAAAATTGTTGTAATTTACAAAACTTTGCTCCAAACCCTTCGTCTCAAACTCACAAGAGAAAAAACACAATCCTCCTCTCCGACACTTCCCCGATTCACAATAACTCTTGACAAAACACTGCACTCAAAGAGATCTGCCACTTCATCGCTCGGAATGAAGGATTTAAACCGAATCAAAGAGCCAACTGCGA
>NW_018220528.1:0-465 GCF_001263595.1 Phalaenopsis equestris
CTCCTTTCCGCGACGAGTTTGAGTTCTCTAGTGTGTTAAGTTATGATGTTAAATCAAGTGACCCTACGGTTGAAGTTCTTTAAATTTCATGGGGGCATATTAAAGTTGATTAGGGCGACACCGGTTAGGATCCTACGGTTCCCTCGTTCCGACACCACTATTTTTTATTAGATTCATATAGTTCAAATGAATTTACTAAACTCAATTTAATGAGTTCCATACTTTCATTTAGACCGTGGGAAGACTCGTTAGCAACCATAGATTACCTCCTATTACCTCCCTGAGGGATTCCCGATCATCCGATATAGACGTCTTAATTTAGGTGTAGTTGTTGTTTTGTGTGATGTTTGTGATTAAATTTTTAGTTGTTTTATATTTTGAATGTTGTGGGGGTGAATTTTATCTTGGTTGATTCTAGTTTTGGTTTTGATTTTGCTTTTGTGGCTATCCTAATAGTTTTAGTTT
>NW_018220529.1:0-787 GCF_001263595.1 Phalaenopsis equestris
AGCCCTAACTCGTCTTAGGATTCCGAGGTAGTCGTCTTGAGAGTGCTTGTAAAGCGAGAAAGGCTTAGAGAAAACTTCTAGGGATTTGCTTGGGAAGGATTGTGAGATAAATTGTATATTTCATTTCTTTTATTTGTGAACTTATTTTTATATATGAAGTTTGTGTTTTATCATATCGTTCTCATGAATTCTAAGTAGTCTTCTTTATCATTCTCCCTAATTTGAAGAAATGGTTTTGTGAAGAATTGATTTTGTTTTCTACGATTTTAAACGTCAATAATTTGTGATGATTTGAACTCGGATCTTCATTTACTTTTTGATCTGGTCAATTTAATTGTTAAAATGTGTTAAGGTATGTTATAAAAAGGGCATATGACTTCTACAATAAATGGAGAATCACATTTGATTTCATGGGAGAGTATGTCATCCATGGGATTGGGTGCAAATAAATAGGGAAATATACTTTGTTGGATGTAGAATTGGAAGATTTTAAGGTGGTGACAGATTAGAATCCCCAATTTGGTTCAGTCGATTGGAAACTAACGCGAGCATGTTAGCCCTAAAGGGAGGGAGTAGTGGGAGCTCTTGAGCGATAGTCGGTATCCTTCCAGCCTAACCACGGAATTAGGGACCAAACTCTGGATTAGTCAATATTCTTTATAACACTCGGAAGAGGGTAGAGAATATGATTGCTCCTATTTGGCACAAAAAAGTTTTTAAATATATTTTTTAAATGATTTGAATTTCTTTAGAAGCCATATTTTAATTGTAAAGGGGAAGGGTGTTT
>NW_018220530.1:0-7724 GCF_001263595.1 Phalaenopsis equestris
TTGTGATGGTGTGTTGGCGCAACGCGTTGCCGCACGGTGACGTGTATTGACAGTGTGTTGCGACGACACGTTACGACATGACAACGCGTTGCAACAGTGTGTCGCGGCGGCACAGAGATGCATTGTAGTAGTGCATTGTGATGTAGGGACGCATTGCGGTGGTGCAACGCGGTGATGCATTGCACCATGGTGATGCATTATGATGGTGTGTCGGGGCGACGCGTCGCAGCTCAGCGATGTGTTGTGGCAGTGTGTCGCGACAACACGTTACTGCGTGACAATGCATTGCAACGGTGCATCGCGGCGGTGTAGAGACACATTACAGTAGTGCGTTGAGATGTCAGGACACATTGCAACGTTGGGATACGGTGACACATTGCACGTGGCGACACATTGTGATGGTGTGTCGGGGCGACGCGTTGCAGCGCAGCGACGTGTTGTGGTAGTGTATCGCGGCGAGGTGCTAGCAAAGCACCGCAGTGGCGTGATGCATTGGATGTCCAATGTCATGAAAGAAGGTAGGGGTGGACTCCTCAGCTCATTCAAGCTTTCTAAGAAGAAAATTATTCTATGTAGTGGTGAAGATTTGCAGTGCTGAGTCGCGGCGTAGAGTTATGTTGCCAAGTTGCGGTGCAGAGTTGCGGTGTCAAGTTGTGGCATAGAGTTGTGGTACTGAGCTACAGTGCAGAGTTGCGGAGCCAAGTTGCGGTGTTGAGTTACGGTGCAGAGTTGAGGTACCAAGCTACGGTGCAGAGTTGTGGTCCCGAGCCACGGTGCAGATTTGCGGTGCCGAGTTGCAGCACAAAGTTGTGGTACTGAGCTACGGTGCAGAGTTATGGTGTTAAGTTACGGTGCATAGTTGTTGTACCGTGTTGCGGCATTGAGTTTCGGTATAGAGTTAAGGAAAATAGGAAAGTTGTCCCCGTTCTGCGTAGTAGGCAAGCAACGAGATTTTCTTTCTTGTTGCGGTGTAGTTTGGAGGTGATGAAGAAATGTTGTAATTTTCCAATGGAGCTTTGTGGGGAAGTTTTTCATGCTTATATGGTGGCAATATCTGGAAACCTCCTGACAATCATCAGAAGTATTGGAATTTTGGGGAGGCGATGCTGACTCTGCTCAAAGATGAGTTGGTTTGTTGTAGTTGTTATGTTGGCATTTATAGTCTTTTTAACCATCTGATGTAATATTATTGATGATGATAATGTATTTCTTTTTACGTTTTTTACTTTGCTTATGAGGCTTTTGTGGTTCAAGCCATCCGAGGTTGTGCTCACTTGGACTTATGCCTTATAAAAGCTTGAACCAGTATCTTTTGTGGCTTGTATCCTTCTGAGGTCTTTGAGTAGAGACATTGTCAACCACTTGCTCTTATGGAGTATTTCTAGTGAGGACCCTTTCCACTGCTAGGATTCTATCGAGATTTGCCTCTTGAGCTTGTCTTTTAGGAGCATGATAGCTTCTCATTGTGTCTTAGCTCTTGAGCTTGACTTTTAGGGGCATGGTTGACAGGAGAATCAAATAAAAATGTAAGACCAGTTTTGAGTTGTATAACCAGAGATGCTCGTTGGTATTAACCCGTAATGAATAGAGTCATATGAAATCCATTGAGGATGGTTGACTTATCCTAGGTTGTTGGTCGAAGCCTTTGCTTGACGACCGTAACTCTTTATGGATTGTTATGGAAGATATCAAAGAAAATCCACCAAAAATTTTTGAACTATCTGAGGCTGTATGTCGAAGCTTTTGCCTGACAAATGTAGCCTCTAATGGAAGATTTTGAATCAAGTCCCCTTGGGATTGATTAAGCCTAGAATGAGGTGTCAGAGATGCTCTGCGTTTCTCGAGTTTATGGAGTAGGTTGCAATGGACCGTATATTTTCTTGGAAATATGGTTGCAGTCATGCTCAATAAAATATTTGACAACTTGTTAGTTGCTGTTTTTGAATCTTTTGCTCTCCTAGCGTGGGAATTTTTCATACAAGCTTGTAAACAACACAACTATTGGGCCTAGAAGAGATCATATTCTTGGTCTAGCTGAAGAGGAATCCCAATACAATGAGAGGACACTTAGGAAGCATTTTTTGCAGTGAAGATTGCCTCCCAATCCATGACCGATTCTCGAAGACTTGTAATCTAAAAAAACATGGGATGACTTCTCCACCACAGTCATGCTCGGGACGTTGACATGAACAAACTTTCGAGATTGTAGTGAAGGTTGTCCCACAACCTAGAAGAATGCTTCTGAGAAGATCTTCAGGACGTAAAGGAGGTTCCTTAGCTAGTTGGATTATATACATCATTGGGAAATGAAGTAGGGGATCAACTTCTTATAGTTAAATACAATGTCAAACAGGACTTCGTTTCCCACAAGGCACCAAACTGATGCATGCCAAAAAATTCATGGCGGTAGAGTAACGAATTATTGTCTTAGCGTTGTATGAGAATTTTGCACACACTCAGATGAAGAAGAAAAAAACAGTAACTACACTACACTCAGTGGAATGCCTATAATAGGAAAAACCATGGGGCTTGGCCCAGTTACAGAAATCCACTTTTGATTGATGATTACAGAAATCTATTATCCCACAGACGGGAAAGGGTAACTTTATTTTTTAGATTATGACATTGAGTGACAATGTCTGGCTGGTGGTGATTGATGACAGTTGGTGGAGGTCAATGATAATCAGTGATGGTCTTTCGCATTCGGTGATGGTCGACTGCGATCGACGGTGGTCGATGACGAAGGTTGGTGGTGGTTGATGACGAAGGTTGACGGTTTTGGAAGACGATCTGCGGTGATGCTGAACTACAGCTTCTCTTCAAGGTCTCAGGCTCTCTCTTCAAACTTCAGCCCCCCTCATGAGAGGGATGGGGCTCTATTTATAGTGTTATAAGTCCAATTAATGTAGGAATATAAATCATTTTGATTGAACGATCCGGAGAGCTTCCCTTGATCATACTACATTTACTGGACATTTGAGTGCCTTAATCATGTCTGAATTGAGTGATCTTGTGCTCGTTGGATTCATCTTGTTGAGCCGCTTGATTTGAGTATAAACTTGTAATATTTGACAACTCTTTAATCTTTCAAATGTGTCCGGAAATCATTTGTGTGGTTCAATGACTTGAGGGCTTAATTTGACTTGGATTGGGCTTATTTTCATATCATTAGGTCTGTCTCATCAAGTCGGTCAGTTTGACTATAAGATTACTGAAATCAGAGCTTTAGATGACTTTTTATCAAGATCAGAACATTTCTTGTTGAAATGTATCGAGATCTATGTCAATTAAGATTTGTGTCATGCTTTGAGATTCTTGTCAAATGATGAAAATATGTTGGTAGCGTATGAATAGTTTTTTTGGTAAAAAGAAACTTTAATCACTAGAGAGAAAAAATTGCTAGCTCATATTTTAATGTTGTTGTGTTTGTGATCATGCTAATGAGTGTAGGTGTTTGAAGAGAAGGAGAGAGGGAGGTTATTTTGTTAGATGTATAAGTCTAGCTAGAATAACTCCCTAGAAACACAGGATCATCAGTATTTTGATAAGTATGGACAATTGGTCAATATAACTTTCAAAGATGTTTGAAAAAAAATTATTATGGTGAAAAAAAGTACAAAAAAAATTTAATGGAATGATTACATTATCAATTGTCGAAGAAGAAGAACATCAACCCTGCATAGCAATGCCAACATCGTTTGATGCTACAACAACTTATAATGTCACATTTGGTTGTGATCAATGCAACATCTTTTGTGCAATTATCAGTGATTAGTATAATGCCATAAAGTTTCGAGCTGAAGACCAACAAAAATTTAAGAGGCCACTTGCTATACTCTGGAACATGTCACTTGAAGGTCATGTGCTATGTATAGGAGCAAGTACCTTAATTAGAAATTTAGAGAGGTTTTGGACTCAATACCTCTAAAAGATTGAAGAAATACCCAGCAAAGATGATCTAAGTTGTACCTCCAAAATATTTTTATCCTTAAAAAATGAATATAAAGGTGAATTGATGGCAACTATATAGAAAAACATTAGTAGTTTCTGGGTCAATCTCCAAGATTCCAGAAGTTCACATAATTGTTACTTTTCAAAACTTTAATGTAAATAAGAAAATGAGACCAAGAATAAATAATTAAAGCCAATCACCATGACACTAGTTAATCTAACTCATTATGTCATGCATGCATATGTTGATCAAAGCTAGGTTAAGTAAGAAAGTGTAGTATTCGGATTGGATTTCCAAAGTAGTGATGTTTATAAAAGTAAAGGACAAATGGAGAATGTGTGTCAATTGTACAAATATTTATTTGAGCCACTCAAAAAAATTGGTACATATTCCAACAAATCATCTTCATACTTGGCTCAGCAATTAGGTACAAGGTAATAAGCTTTTTTGATGCCTTTAATATTATGTAAAAATAATCTAATTATTACTAATAAGTCATTATTCATTATTAGAGATTGCATTCATTACCACAAAGTCATGCTATTCAAATTCAAAAATATGGGTTTGACTTGCTAATAATTTATTGAATTTATTCTTAAATAATATAAGAAAAGAACATTTCAATTCTATGAATTATTTTAGTTTAAGAGCCAAAAGCTCTATACAATATACACTTGACTTTTTAGACACCTCTACCATATTGAAAAAAATTTAACTTCAAGCTTAGCTTGTTGAACTGCACTTTTTATTCCTGGTTAACTAAAGTTTTTGTACTCATATAAATTTCACTATATATTTAAATTAATCAAGAAGAAATGGAGATCATTTTATTTAAATAATTTCAATCGATTCATACTGTGAATAGACCTTGAATGAACTGAAGTTGCTATTATCATTCTTGCCACAACTCCAATGTTAATCATTGGGTGAACACTTATTATTATATCTTGGATTGAGTGAAGAAGCCTTTAGTTCTATACTTATCTATGAAATGGAAAACATTAATATTAACTCTAGTATTTTACCACAGTCTTGAGTTTTAGAATCTCATAAAGAGAGACAGTTCTTTAAATTAATTATATTTACTTATTAGTCACAACCACATTTATTTATAGATTAAAACAAATTTAATTTAGGTTATGAATGATAATTATAAAATTTTCTCGTAACTTAACCTGACAATTTGAGGTAAATACTTAAAGACAATAGAGCATATCAAATATTAAACTGTCGTATGCACTCAAAATAGTTATTAAGACATAAGCTTAACTAGACATCATAGACAGAGGGTATAAAAATAAATAGCCACGGGAGATGAAATAAATAACAAAACATACGAAGATGGAACCTTAAATAAGTAATAAGTTTAAATTATTATAATTCTAAAATTTCTAGTAGGAGTTATTCAAAATAAGCAAGTTTAGTCAACTACTCATAAAAAAATAATTAAGTCAAGCACAAAGCACTGATAACACCTTAAGTTTATTAATAAAATTTAGGAATAAACATCAATAAGTGTATTCAAAATCTTATATAATTGTTAAGAAAGTTAAAAGGTTATACGAGGTTAAGTAAGACACATTATGAGTGAAGATATTATAAATAGGCTAAAAGTTAAAAAAAAATCATATACTTAAACTCAAGAAAATCTCAATGGATTGAAACCTACTTGACAAAATGAACCATACAATTGGAAACTAAGATATAAGACCCACCATTAATGAAGAAACAAATGAAGGTTAACGTTTAAATAGAGTTGAATTTGGATAAAAAATATATTAAGTATCTAAGCAAATTTAGTTGAGTTAGATCAAAGAAAATGTTAAGTATCTATAATTAGACAACAACTTATTGTTGTCAAGGATCCATGAAGATTAAAGATCAAACCCTTTCTTTACATTCTATCAGTAGAAATTTATATAAAAAGTACATGTTTTTGGTTTGTCTCATAATAAAGATGCTTATATATTTGAGGAAGTTCATTAAGAGAATTACAACAACTACTCCATTGGCCATACACTTTCTAGTTTCATATTAGGAGAAGAGGAAGATTTTGACTAGTTATTTGTAAGTGCATTGAGACATGTTAAATATGCAACTACAATGTCAAAAGCCCATTCTAATGTAACTACATCTATGTCACAAGTTATATTCAATGACTAGTGTTTAACCAATTTTTATTTATGGAAAATTACTAATCAACCCTTTCTTACCTATTAAAGGTTTGATAAAATCAATAATCATCATGTTAGATCATTGTTAAAGTGAATTAAAACTAAAAAAGATAGTAAATATGACATAAAAATTGTTAATAATTTCATGTGAACAAAAATTGTTTCTAAACATTAGATACTGAGTGTGATCATTTCCAATAATTGACTATGTTTTTTTAAATAGACCCACAAAGATGTCTTCTAGCTTCAATAAACTTGACTTGTTTTAGTTTACCATCTAAAAAGGGATGGAAATGTTGAGTTTGCCAAGAAGAAATTTTTTAATTTCTTGATGATGAAATTTTAATGCATCAAATAATAAATTTATAGAAGTTTAACCTTTAAACATATGTACCTTCAAGATGAACCCATCATCAACAACTATGCAATTGCCTTTTATACAAATATATGGATTTGAAGTATTATTACCAAAATACTAGTTAATAATGGTTACTTGCAGGTATGAAGAAAAAAGTTTAATGATTTGTAAGAATCAAATAATGACGGAAATAAAACCAAATTTAATGTACTAGAAGTGCTTATAATATAGTCAACCATGAATTAAGTACATGTTAAGGGAAACAATAAAAATTAAGGGAAACAAAAAAAACAACATCAATGTCAAAAAAAAAAGAAGAAAATGCAAGTTGGTGATCTAACATTAAAAAAATTCAACACTATTGCATACAAATTCGTACTTAACAAACACAAATTAAATTGAGAGGGATGATATATTATAAAGTATCATGTAACAATTGGGGCTTATCGAGCTTAGAAACACACCAAGAGATGTCTCAGTAGTTGGAGTGGTGATAACTACTGTGCCCCTGGTGTGTGTTATTTTTTTGTGTGTTTTATGTCAATTTGAGTCTCCGGTAATAGTGACAACAGCTTGATACGTACCAAACATACACAGTAATTTAGCTTCCAAAAATATGGCCAAAATCTTGACCCAATTAATATTAAGTATTTAATGTGCAAAATAAAAATGTTATATAAAATATATAAAATAGTTCACACACTAGGGGTTCTACACAAGTGCACGTATCGCTTCAAGTAATATAGGGATTTCCTTAAAAACCCCAGTATCGATCCCACAGAGAAGCGCGGTAAGAAATACCTTAGGCAAATTCTAGTCTACTACTATCAAGTCTTAGTTTGGAAGATGAAAATTTTTATGATAATAAAATAAACCACAATATTCAAACTATAAAAATTAAAGTAATAAAAATAATTTTAAATAGGTTTAAAGAATGCTAAAAGAAATGTAATTAAAAGAACTAAGTTTATTAAACTAATTTCTAAACTTCAAAGTTAAATTTACTAAGTCAAAACAAAGTTTTTGTGATGAAGAGTTCAAATTCAAGAAAGCATCCTTCCCCTTTACAATGAGTATATGGATTGTGAAGAAGTTAAAATCATTTAAAAAAATATAGATAAATTGTTTTGTGCCAAATAGGAGTGATCCTATTCTTTACCCTCTTTAGAGTGCATAAGGAACATTGACTAATCCAGAGTTTGGTCCCTAATTTTGTGGTTAGGCTGGGAGGATACCGTTT
>NW_018220530.1:11606-12656 GCF_001263595.1 Phalaenopsis equestris
CTTGAAGTTCCACATGTTGGTCTCAACCTCTAAATACTTAGTAGGTGGGGTCACTATGGGGGAAACTCAAGATGAGTCACCCTTAGGATTGCTGGACCTTAAGGCACTCACTACACTCACTACACCCACTACACACACAATCACTCACAACCCTAAACTCAAATTTCTAGCTTAGGTCCCTTGATCTTTTTGGGATACTCATGTAGATGGTCCCCTAAACCTACTAGCCCTAGGGTTATGGTTTGGCTAAGACCACTATGTAGAGGACCCAAAATGGGGTTTCCATTGGTCCGTGGCTTTTTGGTGATGGTTGATACTTCAACTCTACCAAAATACCCATCTTGGCCTTTTACCCCTAAACACCCCCAAATTACTAAAATACCCCTCCATTGCCCAAAATTCCAAAAATTCCAAAAAAATACCAGAAAGTCCCAATAAATCCCAAATATTCCTAATTTTATTTCTTTTAACTACCACATGACCCAATTTGGCTAATTTAACCATCTTTAACCAAAATCCCCAAATTTGCCTTTGAGGGCCTAAATTTCCCTAAATTCAACTCAAATGTCCATCAATTTGATCTCAATTGACCACAATTTCAATTCTAAACTCATATTAACTTTCTTTATGACCAAAATAAACCGAATCCAAGCCTAATTGGCCCATGATTTGAGCCCAATTTTGATTTAGGTCAAAACCCCAATTTTGATCATATGACCTAACCTCATCAAATTGAACCCATAACCTCGTCAATTAACCCCAATTAATGTTGAAAAACCCTCATAACATTCCTACACATCAAGATCAACCATCAGTTGGCCTTGGTGAAGCCTCAAATCCATTTGATTTTGGCCTAAATCCAAAATTCCCAAATTTAGCCCCAAATTGGCTAAGTCCCCAAATTTCACCCAATTGATTGCCTTAACCCCCAAATTTGCTTCCAATTCATGTTGAAAACTCTTCATGGGGTCCCCATTGACCATCTACAATAATCAATTTGGACTTATCCCAAGAATAACCAAAGCTAGACCCAAGCCTAGCCCAACATGA
>NW_018220531.1:0-14418 GCF_001263595.1 Phalaenopsis equestris
ATCCAGATTGCAAAATTTTATGAACAATTATATCAATCCCAAAATGTCCTCCAAACTCTGAATCGTGACATTTTTGGATAATTTCCTGAATTTCTTTGTAAGGCACACATCGTTTCATTACTAAATCCTTGTATTGTTTATATAAATAGGGGTCATCACAAAATAAGACTTTGCATCATGAATGAAATTCTTTTTCATTTGTTTTGTTAGTCCTTATGGTAGAATACCACTAATAATATAATTTATAATGTCAGCATACTATGGTATTTCCCATCATTTTACAGCATATAGTTGTTCATCAGGAAAATTTTCACTAATTTATTTTTCCATGTCTAGTATTTCTTCTTGTTCTACCTTAGATAGATGATCAACGATTTGATTATCAATCTATTTCCTATCGACTTTTATGAAATCATACTCTTCCATTAGAAGTACTCATCTAATTAATCTTGGTTTTGCATCTTTCTTTTGCATCAAATATTTAATAGTTGAATAGTTAGTATGCACAACACATTTAGCTCCAATCAGATATGACCTAAACTTTTCAAAAGCATACATGATGGCTAATAACTCTCTTTCAATAGTTGTATAGTTAATCTAAGCATCATTAAGGGTCTTACTAGCATAGTATATAACTTTAAAAATCTTATCATATCTCTGCCTTAGTACAGCTCCAATTGCATAATCACTTGCATCACACATTAATTCAAAAGGTTTCTCCCAATCAGATGAAACAATTATAGGAGCTGTGATCAATTTTTCCTTTAAAGTTTCAAAAGCTTTAATGCAATCTTGGTCAAAATCAAATTTTGTATCTTTTTCCAGAAGTTGACATGAAAGCTTAGTTTGATATAACCTGAATTTTTGCAAAAATCTACATCCACGCCACTTTCTGAAATTCTATCCCCAAGCACAAGTCCTCCTACAACCATAAATTGACATTTTTCCCAGTTCAATACGAGATTAGTCTTTTCACATCGTTCAAGAACATTCTCTAAATGATTTAGACATATTTCAAAAGATGTTCCAAACACAGAAAAATCATCCATAAAGACTTCAATCCCTTTTTCAATTAAATCACTGAAATATGACATCATAAATCTTCGAAATATTGTAGGTGCATTACATAATCCAGAGGGCACTCGCCAAAAAGCAAGAGTTTCATAAGGACTACTAAATGTTGTTCTTTCCTGATCCTTTAGAGCAATAGGTATTTGATGATAACTAGTTTATCCATCTAGAAAACAAAAATATTTATGTCCAGCCAGCCTATCCAACATCTGGTCCAAAACGGGTAAGGGAAAATGATCCTTTCTGGTGGTAGTATTTTATTTTCTATAATCTATGTAGGTTCATCATCCAGTAACTTGTCTTGTTGGTATTAATTCTCATTTTTCACTACAGTCACTCCTCCTTTCTTTGGAACACAGTGAATTGGACTTAGCCAAGCACTATCAGAAATAGGATATATTATTCCAGCATCTAACCATTTTAAAATTTCTTTCTTAATAACTTCTTTCATCATAGGATTTAATCTACTTTAATGATTAGCTCTTGGTTCATGTTGATCTTCCAATAAAATTTTATGCATACAAATTGAAGGACTGATTCCCATAATATTAGCTAATGTCCATCCAAAGCTTTTCCTATATCTTTTCAAAGGTTCCAGCCTGTTGTTCTTGTTGATCAATTAATTTTTAAGGATACTATAACAGGTAATGTAGATAAATCTCTTAAAAATGCATACTTCAAATTTGTAGGAAGTGTTCTCAGTTCTAGTTCAAGAGGTTTCTCCATAACTGAAATCAAATTCTTATTACTCTCTATAGGGTCTAACAATTCAATTTTTTTCTAAACATAATCCAAATCTTCATTACTCACATTAATAGATTCACCGTAAAATTTATGTTCATCTTGATATTCCATATATTCCTTTTCAATTTCCCCTTCAAATATCTTTTTAAAATGTTCATGGCTTAGATATTCATTAATATCCATTCTGAAGCATTCAATCTCTTGAACTTTTGCAGGGTATCTCATTGATCTTGCAATATTAAATGTAACCTCTTAATCACTAACTCTCATAGTTAGTTCTTCTTTCTGCACATCTAACACTAGGAATGGTCTTCCTAAAATGATACGAATTTTTTTATCTTCCTCCATATCTAATACAATAAAGTCCATGGAAAAGATAGCTTTATCAACTTTTACCCAAACATCTTCTATAACTCCTTTAGGATAGGTAATTGAATTATCAGCTAACTGAAGAGTTACATTAGTAGGTGAAATATCTCCTAAGTCCAACCTTCTAAAAATTGATAACGACATAAGATTAATACTGGCTCCTAAATCACATAAAACTTTTCCAAAAGAATCTTTATCCAATAGCACAAGGAATTGTAAAACTTCCAGGATCCTTAAGTTTTTCAAAAAGAGTTTTCTGAATTATAGCCCTACACTCTTCACTAAGTGCAACAGTCTGATTGTCTACAAACTTCCTTTTCTTATTAAGTATATATAATTCATTCTATGTTGATCTATCTTCTTTGATATAGCCGTTATTTGTGCAACTAACATAGTTATTGCATCAGAATCATGAATACTGGCTACTTTTTTTGGATTTACCCTTTCAGAGGGACATTGAAAATTATTAGTAGTTTTTATAGTCATCTCATCAATTGAAGAATATGCTTGATCGAATGGTTTTGACATTATTGATCCACCAGCAGCAACATCAATTATTGATATAATAGATCCAACAAATTCATTATAAAAATTTTGAATTATTAACCAATCTGGCAACGCATAGTGTGGACACTTTCTTAGGAGATCTTTAAATCTTTCCTAGGCTTCATAGATTGATTCCCCTTCAGACTAACAAAAAGATGTAATATCATTTCTAAGTTTAGCGGTTTTATCTTTATAGTTTCTTAAGGTGGGAAATATTTAGATAAAATTTTTTGTTATAAATATCTTCAAGTTTTGATTGATCTAGGTGTTAACAAGTTTTACCACATCTTAGCTTTATCCCTTAGTGAAAAAGGAAAAGTCTAAGTCTTACAAAATCATTTGACACTCCATGATATTTAAATGTACCACACAATTCTAGAAAACTAGGAAGGTGTAAATTAGGATCTTCAGTTGGTATTCCCTCAAACTGATTGATTGGCACATTTTTTATAATAGCAGGTTTAAGCTCAAATGAATTGGTAGCTACAACAGGGTTTTGTATACTCAAATGAATTTCATCTACTGTACGATTAGCATAATCTTTTAAAGGTCTCTTATGATGTTCATTTTCATTTACGACATTACATAAATTGCAAGCCATTTTGCTAATATGGTCCATCTCTTTCTGTCGTTTTTGAATTTTTCTAATTGTTCTTTCTAACTCAGAATTGTAAGGTACTAAATTTTCAAATCTTACACTATGCATAAACAAACACAAGTAATTATAAATAAACAAACACAGTTAAATAAGAAAATATTCAAACTAAACTACAAACTATCTTGTTTTTATACTTTAAAAAAAAACAAAAATACTGTAAATTATAAACTAACTTACTACTATTTTCCATTACTTCCCCAGCAACGACACCAAAAAACTTGATGCGGGTGAAATTAGTGTGTTAATTTTGCAAATATTTTTAAATATTACAAAATACACACAGCAAATACGATAGCGCTTATGCAAATTAATCTAAGCAAAATAACTTCAGCTAAAAAAGTTTTATCTTTTAAAAGCATTTAAACTGTCAAATTTCCCTTAAAAATAACACAAGTATACGTATCGCTTAAGTAATAAAGGGCTTTAATGGAGTCCTAGATATTGATCCCACAGAGAAGTTGAAAATACCTATAAATAAGCTCTTCAGATTATAATGTAAAGTATAATTTCTAAAACTACACAAAAAGTAAAGTGCAAAGTTTGAATATTAAGTAACAACTGAATGCTAATTAAAATGCAGTTGAAAGACAAATTTAACAAAACTAGATGCTTAACTTTTAAACTTATGAAAATTAAACAAAGTTTTTGAGATGGAAAGTTCAAATTTTAGGAAGTATCCTTCCCCATTATAATGAGTATATGGATTGTGAAGAAATTAAAATCATTATATATATATATATATATATATAAACTTTTTTGTGCAAAATAGGAGCAATCATATTCTTTACCCTCTTCTAAGGGCATAAGGAACATTGATTAATCCAAAGTTTGGTCCCAAACTCTACCGTTAGGCTGGGAGGATACCGGTTGTCACTCCAAAGCTTCCACTACTCCCTCACTTGAGGGTTAAAAATCTCGCATTTTCTTCCAATCAACTGTACAAAATTTAGGATTTTAATCTCTCACCTTAAAATCTCCAATTCTGTATCCAACAGAGTATATTTCCCTATTTATTTGCACCCAAATCCATGGATGAAATACTCTCTCATGAAATCAAATGTGATTCTCCGCACGTTTTAGAAATCAAGGCCCTTTTGGAACATATGTTTCTCAACACATTTTAATAATTTAATTGGCTAGATCAAGAAGTAAATGAAGATCGAAGCTCAAATCATCACAAGTTATTACATTAAAAACCATATAAAATAGAATCAATTCTTCACAAAACCATATCTCAATGTAGGGAGAAGGATAAAGAATACTACTCATAATTCATGAGAAGGATACAATAAAACATGAATTTTATATATAAAAACAGATTTAGAAAGTAAAAGAAATAAAAGACACAACTTATCTCACAATCCTTCCCAAGTAAATCCCTAGAAGTTCTCTCCCAAAGTTTCTCTCTTTACAAGCACTCTCAATTCTATCATAGATGTGTAATGAAGAAGAAATCTCTCACTTCCCTCTCCTCTTACAATCCTTGAAGAAAAACTCCATGCCCTTAGCTTTCTCTCTGTTTCTCTGACTCTCCTTCACACCACTCTAACTCTCGCCCTCCAAAACACTTCTTCATGCCACTCAAACTCATGCCCCCCCCAAAACTCCTCTTCAAGCTCTAGACATGCCTCTCTTTTATCAAAGGCTACCTCCCACCAAAAAAGAATTCATAATTCTCTCAAAAACTTCTATCTAAAAATTAACTCTTTTGAATTCAAAAGACATGTCCATTGATATAGAGACATAGCCCTTCATAAAAGAGCATTCCAAAGTGTCTATATGCATTGAATCACTCCAAGGGGTTTTTAGAACAAGTGTCCTATTGAAAATTTGCACAAAATTCATCTAGAATTGCTTTAATCCGCAAAAAGTCATCCTGACACATCTAACGCATGATGCTCACAAAAAGAGACATATCCCTTCATCTTGGATTTCTTCAATTGAAACACATATCCAAATAATTAAGTCCTAACATTGTTTATATAAATAAGGCTCATCCTAAAAATAATATTTAGAATCATGAATGAACTTCTAGAATCATGAATGAAACTTCTTAGTTTTATGGCTATCAAGTTTGTATGGGAAAAATATTACTAACAAAATAGTTAACTTTATCAGCATACCATGGAACTTGCCATTCATTAATTCCACATATTTGTTCATCAGAAAAACTTTCGATAATTTCACCATTAAAGTTATCATTTTTTTTCAAGCCTTAACAAATGATCATCTACTTGATTATCAGGACCCTTCTTACCCACAACATGAAAATCAAACCCTTGCATTGAAAGGACCCATCAAATTAATTTTGGGTTTGCATCCTTCTTCATCATTAAATACTTTATAACAAAATTATCAGTATGCACAATACATTTGGTTCCAATAAGATATGGTCTAATTTTATCTAAATCATATACTATACCTAATAATTCTTTTTGAGGAGTAGTGTAATTAATTTAAGCATCATTAAGGGTTTTACTAGTATAGTATATTATATTAAAAGTTTATCATATTTCTGCCCTAATACAGCCCCAATAGCATAATCACTAGCTTCACTCATTAATTCAAAAGGTTTTGTCCAATCAGGTGAAATAATAATAGGTGCATTGATTAATTTTTCTTTCAATAAATTAAAAGCATTAAGGCATTCCTCAATAAAATCAAAATTAGCATCTTTTTTCAACAGTTGATGTAAAGGCTTGAATGTCTTAGAAAAGTCTTTAATATAACGCCTATAGAAACCGACATGTCCCAGAAAACTTCATATTGATCTAACATTAGTAGGGCGTGGTAATTCAACAATGAATTAAATTTCGCTGAATCTACTTCCACGCCTTTCTCAGAAATCTTGTCCCAAAACAATTCTTCCTGCAACCATAAATCGACATTTTTCCAAATTAAAAACAAAGTTTGTTTCTTCACATCATTTTAGAACATTCGTTAAATGATCTAAACATGAATTGAAAGAAGTTTCAAAAACTGAGATATTACCCATAAAAACTTTAATTCCTTTCTTAATTAAAACACAAAAGTTGACATCATACATCTTTGAAATGATGCAGGTGCATTACATACTCCAAATTACATTCCCCTAAAAGCAAATGTTCAATAAGGACTAGTAAATGTTGATTTCTCTTGATCCTCAGCAGCAATAGGTATTTGGCGGTGTCTAGAATATCCATCCAAAAAGCTAAAATTACGCTACCCAGCTAGTCTATCCAACATTTGATCTAGAAAAGATAAAGGTAGATGATCTTTCTTGGTGGTGGCATTTAATTTTCTATAATTAATACAGATTCACCAACAATTGACTTGTCTTATAGGAAATAGTTCATTCTTTTCACTTGTAACAAGAGTCACTCCTCATTTCTTAGGAACACAATGATTAGGCCTAACCCATGAACTATTTGAAATTGGATAAATAATTCCAACATCCAACCACTTTGAAATTTCTTTCTTAATTACCTCTTTCACTATAGGATTTAATCTTCTTTAAGGATCAATTCTAGGCTTATAATTATCTTCCATTAAAATTTTGTGCATATAAATTAAAGGAATGATTCCTTTAATATCATCTAATTGTCGGCCACCTGAGCTTGTGTCATCATTTTTGCTGCCACCAATTCTCATCATCATGTCATTGGTTTGGTGTTGTTATTTGAAAGGAGTAGCCACTCTATTTATTTATTTTATTGCCCTAATCTCCAAGTAACTTATTCTTTTGAATCATGTGAAATATTCTTAGATGTTAAGAAACTATCAGAAAGTAAAAAAGGGTTAAAAATAGGAAACATGAGAAAAGAAGGGTTGGAATTATCTTATAGTAGACATTATAGAAAAAATGATTTTTTGTATAAGGAGAACCACATGAAAAACTTGATAACCAGAGTTTTAATTTTATTATCTATTTCGAGTTCTTCTTTCTGATATAGGAGCAACCTCTAATAGTTAATTACAACTCCGATAGTTAAGACTATTTGAGAAACCTCCTGATTAACATTAACACTCATTCTTCTAAGAATTGTCAAGGTCAACAAAAGAAACATCAAATGTTTATCTCTAGGGTAATAGGTTTCTAAGAATCAGATTGTACCCTAAACATTTTATTTTACTTTATTTGTTCATATCTTATCATGTCGTTCTATTTTTTTCTTTTTTGGTTTTTTTTGTTGTTATTATTTTTTTTAGGTTTTGTTGTTTAGTTTTTATGGTTTTGCCACGTTTTTTTTATTTTGTTTGTTGTTTGTTTTTGTTGTCGTTTTGAGGTTTACCTTTCCACTTCAGAATGTCATCCTGCAAAATAAAGTTAGCACACCCTATAACATGCAAAGTAATTCTAAAGCATAATTTGTTTTATGTCTTTAGTAAACATGCAAAATAGAAAGTGAATAGCATTAAATCATGTTTAAATTTGTCAATTTATTTGGTTAAATAATTTTAAAATGACCTCGTCAAGATGTCTATGGCTCTGTCATCTCGAGGCCATAAAGTATTCACATCTACTTAGTTTTAAAGGTGTTTAAACCAAGACCGGAAGATTCTTATCAGCAACCAAAAATTGCATCATCCAAGAAATCTTCATAGATTTGAACACAGTTTTTCAAGTTGCTTTTCGTGATCTTTGTTCATTACGGTTCAATTAAGTTTTAATGTCTTTTGTGGATTTTCAGGGTTGGAAAATATTAGGTTGTTTACTATTTATTAATCGATTGAATTTTTTCATTTTGTTGTTTTTTTTAGGATGACCCAATCAGGATCCCACAGTTTCATTGTCCCAATTCATTATGTTTGCCATTTGATTAGTCATAAATGGCTGGAAGATATTTTGTTAACAACCATGGGCTACCTCCTCCAAAATATCTTCTCAAACCTAGTTACATTTTTAGGTTAAAGTTTAAATTTTATTGTCTCTTCAAGTGGATTTTATGTCATTTATGTTTATGTCAATTGGTTGATAAGATGAATTTTTTAGTCATTTATTTTAGGCCTGATGTTAGTGAGACCTATGTAAGTTTGGTTGAGGTCCAATATATTAAACATAAGATTTAGGTTTAATGTTGGTAAAACCTAAGGATTACTATCGTGTAAATTCAATTTGAATAGAACCTAAGCTATTGAAATGATTTAGGTTCAATGTAGATAGAACCTAAAGTTTAAGATGGTTTAAGTCCAATATACGAATGACATAAGGTTTATGATGATTTAAGTCCAATATAGTTAGGACTTAAGATAATTTAAGTTCAATGTAGGTAGAGCCCGAAATTTAAGATGGTTGAAGTCCAATATAGGTAGGACTTAAGATGATTTACGTTCAATGTAGGTAGAACCTAAAGTTTAACATGGTTTAAGTCTAATATAGGTAGGACTTAAGTTGATTTAGGTTCAATGTAGGTAGAACCTAAAGTTTAAGATGACTTAAGTCCAATGTAGGTAGGACATAAAGTTGGTTTATTTTTGATGTGATTAGGATCTAAGGTTGATTTAGATTCACTATGGACTGATCCTGAAGTATGAAATGATTCTCATTCCAGTGTAAATAGGACTTAAAATTTGATTTAAGTTCAATGTGGATTGAGCCTAAAGGTTTGATTTGATTTAGGTTCAGGTTGATTTGAACTGAAGGGTTTGATTTGATTTAGGTTCAAGTTGGGTTGAACCTAAGAATTCTAGTTGACTTATGTCCAAAGTAGTTGACACTTAAGGGTTTGATTAAATTTGATTTCAAATTGATATAATTAAGTTTGAAAGTTAATTAAACCTAACATGGGTAAGGTTTAATTACTTTTATTAGGTCTAATTAGGGTTAGACCTAATTGGGTTTAGATTGAGTTAAGCCTGATGTAATTAAGGCTTAATATGATTAACTAGGTTTAAATAGGATTAGACATAATTGGGGTTTAAGTTAAATTAAGCTAATGTAAGTAAGGCTTAATGTGATTAATTAGGTTTCATTAGGGTTAGACTTAATTGCGGTTTAAGTTGAATTAAGCCAAATGTAAGTAAGGCTTAATATGATTAATTAAGTATTATTAGCATTAGATATAACTATGGTTTAAGTTGAATCAGACAATCTAATGTAAGTAAAGCTTAATATGATTAATTAGGTCAAATTACCGTTAGACCCAATTAGGGTTTTAGGTTGAATTAACTCTAATGTAAGTAAGGCTTAATATGATTAATTAGGTTAACTAGTGTTAGACCTAATTGGGGTTTTAGGTTGAATTAAGCCTAATGTAAGTAAGGCTTATTGTCATTAATTAAGTATAATTAGTGTTAGACCTAATTGAGATTTTAGGTTGAATTAAGCTTAATGTGATTATGAATTAAATGGCTTTAATTAGGTCTAATTGTGGTTAGACCTAATTATGATTTAATGTGCCAAGACTAATGTGATTAATGCTTAACAGAGTTTAATTAGGTCTAATTATGATTTAGACCTAATTAGTGTTTATTATGTTAAACCTAATTTTTAATCACGTTTAATTGTGATTTGGACCTAATTGATGTTTAATTGTCTTAAATCTAATGGGATTAAGGCATAAAAGTTTTAATTAGGTCTAATTGTGGTTTAGACCTAATTATGGTTCATTATGTTAAGCCTAATGTAGTTAATTTTTAATTAGGTATAATTGGGGTTTAGACCTAATTAAGGTTTATTATTTTAAACCTAATGTAGTTAAATCTTAACAAAGTTTAATGAGGTATAATTGTGGCTTAGACCTAATAAAGGTTTTGTGTATTAAACCTAATGTGATTAAAGTTTCACAGAATTTGATTAACTCTAATTGTGATTTAGACTTAATTAGGGTTCATTATGTTAAACCTAATGTACTTAAGGTTTAGTAAGGTTTAATTAAGTCTAATAGTGTTTTATACCTAATTAGGGTTTAAGATATTAAACCTAATGTAGTTGAGGCTTAACAAAGTTTAACCAGGTCTAATTGTGGCTTAGACCTCATTAAGGTTTGCTGAAGTGTAGGTTCACTTGGATTAAACTTAAATGTTTATGTCGGGTTTGAATCCCCATGGGGATTAGATTCAAGTCAATAACTTTAGTCCATTTTGGTTAGACCTAAGGGATTTTGACTTTTGGTCTATAAGGGTTAGGCCCAATAGTCTTGTGGAGATGACTATACTACATGTCGGCATAATTTTTAAGTTCACCCTACATCTAGTTTATGAGTCAGACCTAAGGTTCAGAATTTGGTCAATCCTGCATGTCATTCAAGGCCAATATTCAAGCCTAAGAAACTTTAGGGTTTAAAATGTAAATTTAAAATTTACAAATTTGTAAGTGATGAAATTGTCATTTTAAATTTTCAAATGGCTGAAAAAATGTCATTTTAGAGTTTGAAAGTGTCACTCTAAATTTTATAAACATTTCCAAATTTAATTTTTTTTTCTTAATTTTTTATAATAATTTTTGGAAATAATTACAAAATTTGATAGAAATTATAAAATTGGATCGGAGTGAATTTTTCGAACCTTGGAAAATTCAGAGGATGTTCCTAATGATTTAAGGGTTAATCCCTAAAATATTCAGATTTTTTGGAAGTATAAAAATTTTATAATAATTAAATTTCTCAAGAGAGTAATTAATTAATTAAAAATTAAATATAATTATTTAAATTTTGTTTTCACTTACATAATTTTCTCCTCATTTTCTTGAATAGAGGGGTATTTTTGTCATATTTTTGTAATTTTTCTATGTCAAGATATGAATTTTTTAAGGTTTTTTCCATTTTTTATATTTAGATAAATTGAAAATCATTAATTTTCTATTTATACACATGGCGGCTGCCTGGATCATCAGATCCTCTGAAAGCGCATGTGACGATGTTTATTGGCTGGGGAGGTACACAAAAGTGCATACGTGGCCTGCGGTTTCATCTGTTTTGTATGGATGAGATCGCGGTCTGGCTAGATCATGACCATTCTTTCTTAATACATATAAATGGATGGAATCCTATCATCTCCCCCAACCTAGTGTATCCTGTGAACCATTCATTTTAAAACCCTAAGATCTTCGTTAAAACTTGATGGGTTTCGATGAAATTTGTTTCTAAAGCTTCATCTCGAAAAGACGAACATATCGATATGGTGATGTCAGTATTGTGAAATGGTTCTCTTCACAAAAGACAGAACCCGAGCAAGAATTAGGTTATGGTGGCGATACCTAGTCTTGATGAAGTGAAGCTTCAATCAAGTTTGATAGGAACAGTCGTTGGGTCCTCGCGAAACTCCTCCTATGCTCAATTTGAGATGAAATTGGCATGAGCTATGTCCAAGTTGAAATGGCCACATGGCTTGGTCTTGAAATAGGTTAGAGCGTACGGGAAGGCTCAATTTCGATTAGGAACTTCTTCGTTGGGTTGAGGGATGGTGTTGGAATGGTCAATTTGAAGATTGGTGGTGTTTCATGTAAACCCAAAGGCTTGTTCTATTTTTAGGGCATGAAATTGGAAGAGGCCAGTGGATTTTAGGGGTTAAAACTATTGGAAATCAACTACTTAGGGTATGCGGAAAACATTTTGTCTTGAGTGTTTCAGGGATTGGGGAGTGTATATGGGTCTCTCCTTTCTATAGGAGCTCTTGGGTTAGCTCAATTTATAGGCTTGAAGAAGTCATGGATGAGCTTGGATTGCTTAGGGAAGAAGGTTAACATCCTCATGATTACTATAGATAAGATTACGACTTAAAGATAACCATGTTTGAGTTTTCCCAAGCTTTCAGTTATGAAGTTTCATCAAGGCAGAATTTGGATTTCGGTCTTTCTTCCATTTCATTAGGTGGCGCTTAAGGTGGATATAATTGGCTTGGATTGAGTTGTTTATCCTCTTCCAACTAAGCACATGAGCCATACTTTAGATTTAGGGAAGAATGACACACAATCCCCTCTTCCCTCACTTTCATAGTTTTGTCATGATGAGTTGAATCATGATGGGGAGGATGTATTAAGCCATGCTTTTTTTCACTAGATGTACAGTGAGGTGAGTGAAGAACTGACCACATTCCCCATTAATCATTTCATGAAGGAATAACACCTCCTCTACCCCCTCATGATGGCCTTATGATGGCCTTTGATTTGGTCAAGAATGGTGGCTCGTGGGTTGGTTAATGGGTTAACCATGTCATGGTGGGTCTCATTAATTATGGGTGACCCATTAGTAACTTTTCATGAATTGAATTTAGTGTTTAAATGAAAATCATGGGTTGCCATGGGTTTGTCTTGCCATAAGTTTTTAAGCACGATTTTAGATTTAAATCCTAGGTTTAATAATCTTTAATTTCATTCTCTTTAATCAATTAAATCATTAATTAATTAAGAGAATAAAATAATTTGATTGAAAGGCCAATTTTTTAACAAAAAAATGGTAAGGTTGACCAAGTTGACAAGGGTTGACCAATTTAGGTTTAGGGTAGACCTAGGTGATTTACTTGACCATATCATGGTTAGTTTAGTCATGGGGTCCTTAGATTTGGTGGTATGACCTAGGTTTGACCAAGGTTGACATGGATGGCCAAATTGACCATATGGTGATGCCTTGATCATATGGTGATCATTTGGGTCTATTGTTGACCAAATGGTCAATGTGGTGACCATGAGGTTCAAAATTAACCATTTTGACCAAATTTTGACCCTCGGGTCTATGGTTGACCAAATGGTCCAATTTGACAAATTTGGTGTTAAAGTTGACCAAATGGTCAGGTTTGACCAATTGTGGGGTAAAAGTGCACCAAAATGGCTAGTTTGACCAAAGTTGATAATTTTGAACAGTTTGACCAAAATTGATAATTTTGACTAGTTTAACCAAAGTTGACCAATTTGACCTGAGTTGACTAGTTTGACCGAATTTGACCAATAGGGTCAATTGGATGTATGTACTGACCAAATGTTTATTGTAGAAACTATTGAGTTAAGGTTTTATCAAATCAGGGTTTCTCATAGTTGATCTGATTATTTCAGGGTGTTGATACACCGAAATAATATGTAGTTTTAAGTTTATATTTTATGCTTATTTTTAGTGAAATTACACTTTAAAAAAGTGAATTTTCATTGTTTTGTTACAGGTATATCATTTTTAGGTATTTGTAGCAAAAGTAGTAAAAATGACGAAATTTGGAGCCAAAATAACAAATTTTGGGATTCTGACGCAAGATGCATAAACATACAGAGAATTGGCGCAAGATGCATCAGATGCTCCAAAACTCAGAACAGAGCGATCTTCAGCAAAATGGCACAAGATTCGCCTATTGCTCTATTTGACAGAGAGCTGGCACATGATGCGCCAGAGATGGCTTTTTACGGATTAAGGCGCTTCAGAACGAATTTTGTACGAATTTTCAAAAAGACACTTATTCTAACACTCATTGGAGTTATTCAATGCATCCAAACACTTTGAAAGGTTCTGTTACGAAGGAATATGTTGACCGCGACTTTATATATGCTTAAGAATATAAGTATTTAATACTGCTGCTAAAATATATACTTCCTCAGCAACTGTACCAAATCCTTAATAACAGTTATAGATTCGATAAATATGGACGAATTAAATATTCAATAATTGTAAAGTCACACTTATCAACGCAAGTCTACATATCGCTCAATTAATATAGGGCTCTAATGGAGTCCTACATATCGATCCCACAGGGAGTAATATTAGAATTACAAACTAAGATTTTAAAAAAGTAATGCTTTAATTGCAACAACGAAGTTCAAATTGCTTATCTGTCACTAATAAGCAATTGAAATAAATATATAATTTTAATAACTATTAAATAACTAAATATACTAATGAAGGTTCAAATGAGATATTCAATATAAGAAAGAATCCTTCTCCTTGCCAAGAAATTATGGTGAATGGATAAAGTGAATTAGTTCAAATTATTTTGTGTCAAATAGGAGGATACCTATTCTTTACCCTTTGGTCCAGGCATAAAGAACATTGACTAATCCTACGCTTGTTTACTAAATTTGCAGCTAGGCTGAGAGGATATCGGCTCTAACTTTGGGGCTCCCCAGTTCCCCT
>NW_018220531.1:14518-15246 GCF_001263595.1 Phalaenopsis equestris
TTATTTCCCTATTTATTTGCACCCAACTTCCAAGGGCTTTGACCTCCCTAAATCTTGGATGTATTGTTCACTTTAGTTGTAAAACTCAACATATTTTAACAAATTAATTGGCCAAATTGAAAGTAAATTAAGATCAAAGTGAAAAGATCATCACAATTTCTTAAATATTTTCATGGCTCCACTAATTCAAATCACCATTTCACAATTCTCAAGACAAGGAGAAAGATAGAGAAAACTACTCAGATCTCATGGGGAAAACACAACAAAACTCGGAAATCATATATAAAAACAAAGTCATACAACTATAATAATAAATAAATTTATCTTTAATTTATCCCCAAGAAACTCCTCGAAGTTCCTCTGAATCTCTTCCTTTCCTTACAGCAAACAGTATTCCTCTTCGAAGCGGCAAGGAGGAAGAAATCTCTCACATTCCCTCCACTCTTACAATCTCTCGAAGAATTCCTCACAATTTAGACTCTCTACACTTTTTCACACTTGAATTTTGAGCCTCCCCCACTTCAAGACCTTTCTAACATCCAGGACCTCTCTAATTTTTTGCCAAAATCTTATTTTAATATTGTGGATGAGCTTTTCCAAGTGTTTCCTAAGCAACCCTTCAAAATTTGTCCTCATCCAAAGCCTAGTTGGACATAACCACCAAGCTCGCCGTCAGCGGCCTCAAGGACGCCGTCGGCGGGCCTTAGGGCGCCCGCGGGGGGGCGTCT
>NW_018220531.1:16148-22000 GCF_001263595.1 Phalaenopsis equestris
TTTAATGATTTTGAACATTACCTTTCTTTCCCTAAATTTGAAACTCAAAGCATTCCTTTACCTTATAAATATTTCATAGCTTTTACATCATTGAGCCTCAATCTTTTCTTCTCAAACAAATTTCCAGATTCTTAATACTTCAAAATATAGTTTCCTTTACTTTAATTAGTTAATTATAATCTTATTCTCTTATACTAAATATCTTCAGTTACAAAATTAAATTTCATTACAAAAATATTTCCTTAATTCTACTATAATATTTAAATAGCTACAAAATATAGTTACCTGAATTAAATTCACTACATAAAATCATATAAAAAATTTTGGAAATTATTTTAATAAAGGACATCTAATAGTAAATCTTTTTCATCCCTCACCCAAACTTAAATTTTTCAACATAAAATGATACAGGTGGAAAGAAAAACTCTAAATATAAATCATACCTCCGTATTTTAAGCATTTTCATCATTCTGAAATTTTTGCAGTCCTTCTCAAAATTTCTACTTCACCTGGTTTGTAACATTTAGGATGCTTTGTACACATATAAATCATTAGAGAAATTTCTGGGTAATAAAATTTTGAAATAAGTATAAAACTAAAACTTTAAACAAACACAATATTTCCTAACACAACCATAATACTAAACAAAACAATTACAATTAAAATTCGAAAATAAAAATTACATTACATTACAATCCATAAAATACTACTCAACATCTATTATACTACACATGCAAATTTAACTACCACACTAATTACCACACTACTTTATAACAAAAAATAAAAATTATCCAAGTCCAACAAAATAATAAAAAGGAAAGTCCAAACACTCATAAACATCCATTTCTATTACAAAATATCACAGAAATAAAAGTACAAGTACGAGTACATCAATTACATTCAAATATCAAAATCCCACACTATGTCTTTATCTCTTTGATCAGCAGGTGGATCAGGCTGATATTGAGTATATTGGGGGCATTCCGGGAAAGTAACATCAGGCTCGCCTCTATAGTGTCGGGCCTGAGTATCGTAATAAGCTACCTCAAAATTTGAATACCTCAGAAGGTACTCACTATCATAATCATATCAACGTTCTAAACCATAATTCTTTCATTTATTAACTCTATGCTCTTTCACTGTAAGGGCAACTCATTCATCAAGTCAATTACGGTAGGGGAACTAGAAGGTGGAAGGTCATAACTTGTAGAGGGGACATCTCTACTAGTAGAAGGCTCTTGACTCCTACTTCCAGTTCTCCATTTCTCATGGGATTCATAAGTTTTTAAATTGGTTTTACGAATGGGTTTCATAGGATAAACCCATTCTTCATCTCCAGCTTCCACTCCAGAAAGTTGGCAAAGTTCATAAATCACATGTCTCACTCCTTGCCATAGTCAATATATTCTTAAAAATAATTCTCCCCACAATTATAGTTTTATTATTCTGAGTACAGAAATTTAGAATAGCTCTATCTCTAGTTACCTCACTATGGTGATAAGTCCGTAACATAGTAAAGGAAATAAAACTCAATATTTCCCACATCCGCTCGGCAATAACTCGTTCAATCTCTCCTTCCGGGCGCTCAAAAACTCGATCTTCTCAAAAACTCAATCTTTCATGCACTTCTTTCCTTTAAATGCTGAAGTAAATCTTATTTGAGCCATCACATTGACGAAGCGAGACTCGTCAAACTAAATTTGTCTCTTTTGTCGTGGAGCCATTTCAATCTAATCAAATCATAGAAAAATTTCAAAATGTACTTCAAATATGCAAATAATGACTTCTAAAAGTAATTCTAAGAGTTCAAAACTAAGTTCCATGAATTTCTTCCCAATATTTTCTTCACATTATCAAAATTTTCAAATCTCCTCAATGTGGAAGAAATTCATGGTGAAAATCAAATATTTTTAACTTGGAGTGAAGCTCTTACCTAGAGAAGATCAAATCTGATGTCAAAAAGCCTTGAAATCACCTCAAATCCAAGATCTCTCAAGCCCTAGGTCAAAAAATTCATTTTTAGGAGGAAGGGGATGACGAATAGTGGCGGTTGACTGGTCAAAATCGTGGTTAAAGGTGTTTAATAAAAATCACGAAAAAGGTGTTTTTTTTGGAGCTTGCAGTTGGCGGGGTCGATGGCGCTATCGGCGCGCTCTATTGAATTTTAATCAAAACTCTCAGTAAAAATCCGCCGTCGGCAGGGTCAAGTGCGCCGTTTGCAGGCTCTATTGATTTTAGTTCAATTCCCAGATTTTTGCGATTTCGATCAATTTCAAGCCTTAACGACATCCTTTCAATCATTATAGGCATAATTTTAAGTGATTAAATAATGTACTTATCACAAATAAACTTTCACAACACAAAACATCACATTTATATATAAATTCCAAGGGGTACAATATAAGTTACATAACACACCTAAGTTTGGTATTTTCTCTATTTTCTCGACCTCAACACATTAAGTCAACGTCACAATCCAAGCCACAACACTCAAAACGCTGAAAACAAAACATCTTATGCTTAGTCTCAACTATACAAAGATCTAAAAGCATAATTCTAAAGCAAAGTAAACACAAAGTTCAAACGAAATTACATAGATAGATAGACAGGTAGTAATATAAATCTACTATTCATCAGATTCAGTACTAGATTCTCCTCTGAGATCGATTGCACAAGAACGAAGAGATTGTAGAAGGGTCAGAATGAAAATTCTTCAGTAGAATCCTCTTCTATCAATTTCATCCTCCTCATCAGCCATATCAAACTATCTTCTAAATGTCCACAGTGATTGAAATGTTCTTTAATCCTCCAGTCTAGATGATCAAAGAAATCAGAGATATTATTAATTGAATTTATGACATTTTGTACCTCCTTCTCCAATTTCTTGATTCTACGCAGGATCATCAGAGTCTTATCAAGAATTAAAGGTTGAACTGGCAGTGAATTCTTAGATGATTGTTCTACTATAATGGCTATGTCATTTTTATCTTCAAAAGCTGGGAATATCTCATTTGGGTCAAAAGGCTTCCAAGGTAGAAGTACCTTTTTCCCAATTTTGGCAGGACACTTGGAACTGACTACAAAGTGAGAAAATGGTGGAAGGGTGTCCAAGCCCATAAGTTGATCCATGAACGATCAGGCCCAAAGCCAACTTCATAATTATTGATCCAATATCGATCGGCAGTCCCCTTTGGATGCAGAAATTCAAAATAGCACTTTCCTTAGAAACTCTACCAATCTTCATTGTCGGTAACAATTTTGCTGAAACGAAAAAGTGCCAGTGTTTCAAAATGGGATTTAGGAGTGTTGTAGAAAAACTAACATACCCGTTCTTTCTCATTTCCCTGTCGTCAATTTTGTCCATTAAATATTGGTAAATTTCGTTCATCTTGTTTCTTGTTGGGACAAAACTGGAATAATGGCAGACAGGAACATTCTCGATCATGCATAATTCATTGATCCGTGCAGGAGTAAAAGTGATCCAACTACATTGCACATAAACAACTCCCTGGTTGATTCCATGTAAATTTGTATAAAATTCCTTTACCATAGAAACAATCATGGCGGCGGTAGTATAACACAACACTTCTCATCTTCGCCACACTATCATCGCCACACTATCGTCTCTTCAATTGCCGTCGAGTTATTATTCAATCCGTGATTTATGAATCCTCTTTCTTTGATCAATCTTTTCTTCGTCAGAAACTTGTTGAAGATTCGCTGCACTTCCACACTAATAAACTTTCGCCGATTGAAAACTCGCATTCTGGGATTATCAGGGGAATTAGACGCCATAGGAATGAATTTGGAAGAGTTTCACTTTGTTGTTGGGAGAAAATATGAACTATGAATCGAATTTAGGAGTTTAAAAGGTTAACTCCCGCCCAAAAACTGCCAAAAATTTCCATTCAAACTCCAGAAACAGCGATCTCGTCGGTCTCACTGTCGGCGGGGTCGATGGCACCGTCGGCAAGCCTCTGTATTTATTTTACCTCGACTATTGGGAAAAACCCATTAGCAGCGGCGTCGAGGGAGTCGTCGGCACCCAAGACAAAAATTGCACAGTTTCGCCCTAGTCCGAATGCATTCTGATTTCTCTCTATGGATCTAATTGTTACGATGATCAAGGGTAAATAGGAGTAGTAGAGCTTAATACTACCACAAACTAACTATAATTTCAAATAAAAACTACTATGATTGCAATAAAAGTAAAGATAACTATGGGTTGCCTCCCATAAAGCGTTTGGTTTAACGTCATCAGCCCGACTTATATCAGGTGTCATTCAGGTTGACTAATCATTAAAACCTCTTTAAAATTTTGTCTTTTACCCTCAAAATATGGTTTTAATCTGTGTCCATTTACTTTAAATCTATTTCTAGTCTTTAGATCATCAATTTCAATAGCTCCGTAAGTATAAACTTGAGTAACAGTAAAGGGTCCTAACCAACGAGACTTTAATTCCCAGGGAATAACTTCAGCCAGTGTTGTAAAGCAAAACTTGTTGTCCTGGTTCAAAGTTCTTTTGGTTAATCTTCCAATCATGCAATAACTTTAGTTTTTCCTTATAAATTCTTTCGTTATCAGAAGACTCATTTCTTAATTCTTCCAATTCATTTAATTCATTTAATTCATTTAATTCTAACAATCTCTTCTTCCCAGCATCTTTCAAATTATAATTAAATTCTTTAATCGCCCAATATGCTTTATGCTCCAATTCTACTGGTGAGTGACAAGTCTTTCCAAAAATCAGTCTGTAAGGAGTCATTCCAATAAGAGTCTTATAAGTAGTCCTGTAAGCCCATAATACGGTATCTAGTCTAGTGGACTAATCCATTCTACTAGGGTTTAAAGTCTTTTCATATATTTGTTTAATTTCTCTATTAGAAACTTCAGTTAACCCACAGGTTTGTGGATGATAGGCAGTAGAGATTCTATGAATAATATTAAACTTTTCTGCAAATCTCTGAATATATTTATTCCTAAAATGAGATCCTCCATCAGTGATAATCATTCTAAGCATTCTGTATCTAGTGAAAATATTTTTCATTAAAAAACTTGAAAGACTTTTAGTGTCACAACGAGGTAAAGCTTGCATTTCAATCCACTTAGAATTGTAGTCTACTGCAATTAATATATATAAGTTCCTAAATGAAGGAATAAATGGTCCCATAAAATCTAATCCCCAAACATCAAAGATCTCAACTTCTAACATGAAATTCAGAGGCATTTCATTTCTTCTAGATATATTGCCTACTCGTTGATATCGATCACAAGTTTTTATATATCTATAAACATCTCTAATGATAGCAGGCCAATAAATCCAACTTTAAGCAGTTTTATCAATCCTAAAATGTCTTCCAAATTTAGAATCATGACATTTCTGAATGATTAGCTCAGTTTCTTTATAAGGTACACATCTCCTCATAATAAGATCCTTACATTGTTTATATAAATAGGGCTTATCCTAAAAATATGCTTTCACATCATGAATGAATTTTTTTTGCTGTTATAATGTCTACATAAGTGGAAAAATATCAATTACATTATAGTTTACAATATCAACCTACCTTGGTATTTTCCACTCATTAATATTATAAAGTTGTTCATTAGGGAAACTCTTTGTAATTTCATTGTTGGTGTGAGATAATTCATGATTTTATAATCTTGACAAATGATCAGCAATTTGATTATCAGTTCCCTCTCTATCAAATTCTTGCATCAAAAGTATCCATCTAATCAACCTTGGTTTAGCATCCTTTTATCGCATTAGATATTTAATAGCAGAGTGATCATTGTGCACAACACATTTAGCTCCAATTAAGTAAGATCTAAATTTATCTAAAGCATACAC
>NW_018220531.1:23029-24330 GCF_001263595.1 Phalaenopsis equestris
TTAATATCAGCTAAGGTCCAACCAAAAGCTTTCTTATATCTTTTCAATGTATCTAACAGTCTTTGCTCTTGCAAATCATTTAATTTTAAAGATATAATTACTGGCAATGTAGATGAGTCTCCCAGAAACACATACTTCAAATGGCTCGGTAATATTTTCAACTCAAGCTCAAGTGGTTTTATAATTGATGGAACTAGATTTTTATCACCAGTTTCTGTAATATCCAGCATCTCAAATCTTTCCTAAACATAATCTAATTCTTCATTTTCTAATAAGTCTAAAATAATTTCATCACTCTCTTCAAATTGTTCTTTCTCTTCAAAATATTTTTTAACCTGATCATTTAATAGATGTTCCCTAATTTCCATGAAAAAACATTCATTATCTCTTTCAACAGCGGGGTATTTCATAGATTTCGTAATGTTAAAAGTCACTTCTTGATCGTTAACTCTCATAGTTAATTCTCTTTTTTAAACATCTATAATAGCTTTTCCAGTAGCTAAAATTGGTCTCCCTAAAATGATAGGTATTTCTTTATCTTCCTCCATATCTAAAATAATGAAATCCACAGGAAAGATATATTTATCCACTTTTACTAACACATCTTCTATAACTCTCTTAGGATATGTAACTGAACGATCCGCTAACTGAAGAGTTACAGAAGTAGGTGAGACTTCTCCTAATCCTAATCTTTTGAAATTTGATAGAGGCATAAGATTATTGATGACTCCCAAATCACATAAAGCTCTTCCATAAAATTTTTCGCCGATAGCACACGGTATAGTGTAACTACCTGGATCTTTTAATTTTTCAGGAAGATTTTGCTGAATAATTACACTACACTCTTTGCTAAGTGCAACAGTTTCATTATCCATGAACTTCCTTTTCTTGTTCAAAATATCTTCCATAAATTTCACATAATTGGGCATTTGCTCTAAAGCTTCTATGAAGGGAATGCTTACCGTTAACTTCTTAAGAATTTCAAAAAATTTGGAGAATTTTTTATTCTATTTGTGTTGCTTCAATCTTTGAGGAAACAGAGGTGGAGGTTTCTTCACAGTAATTTTTATTGGTGTAAGTGGATATTTTAAATTTGGGTATTCATGATCCTTTTCTTTTTCAGTATCCACTTTCTCTTTTTTAGTCTTTTTTTACTCTCATTTCCAATTCTTTTCCACTTTGTAATTTTATCGCTTTGATTTGTTCTTTTCCTTGATCTTTAGGATTTGGTTCCACAGTACTAGGAAAAGTTCCCAATGTTTGGTTACTAAGCGCAGTAGCGATATGCCCTAATTGATTTT